>NW_027526203.1:146881635-147119260 GCF_048455015.1 Haemaphysalis longicornis
CTTTCCCAAGCTCTCAATAAATCTTACTCAGCAGAGATGTTTACCTCCCTTCTTCTGTTTGTCTTATAAAAACCCAAACGTTCAGTAAGGCCATCGTGATAAACACTTTTATACTTTGACGCTGTTGCCTTCTCTATCGAAGTGCGCGCCAACTCCCCGCAGCCGCAATTTTTCCCTCCAATATTTTAGGCCATGCAAGCGTAGATATTTTCGCAGTTTCCTGTGCCATGGTGATTAAACTCATTGTGCCTAGCCTACTTCTCGTCCCTGAACTTCGTACTTCAAAAGCACAAATGGTAAACGCGGCAATTAGATTCTAAAATGGTCACTAGACGCCAGAGTAACGCTAGTGCTTCATTCATCTTAACACCTAAACCTAGATGTCATCTGCGACTTTTGTTACGTGCTTGCGCTTAAGCGCGACACACCGCCAGCTCGCACATTGGATGCCATGTTTCACGGCGGCTGAAACTGAGAAAAATACCCACAAGTTGAGGAGTACGCGCAACAATACGTTAACCCTGAGTGAATGTACAGTGACCTGTTTCCAGTTGCCTGTACGGCAGTAATTTGTCTGAACGACAACGACAAGGCGCTTTGTCCGTCAGCATGCCAAAATGGAAACAAAACAAATCTCGGGCCATCTCCACTAAGGTGAAACCTGGGGAGGAGCGAAACATGCAGTGCATAAGTGTATTCTTGTCGACTTGGCGTTTTCGCCAACGGAAATGAAACCTTTGGGGGGTAGAGGTATACAGCTTTGCTGTAAAAGTCTCTTTTCTTCGCAGCACGAAGCTCTCTAGTGCGAGGCGTAAACGAGTGTACCAGAGTATTTTTAGTACGGGTTACCAAGGGTTGCACCGCTCGGCGTAAACGTGTGCCTCGGTGTTTCTTAAGTACGCGTTACGTTCCAGCGCCAGGCGTAAACGAGTTTCCCAGTGTTTTAGTACTATGACTACAGGAGACGACGGTTACGACGACAACATTAGACGCCGGCGGCCTGAGCTCTTAAGGGGCTTCTCTCTTAATAAAAGTTGCAGGTGACATCTAATTTTGGGTCTTAAGATGTACGAAGCGATAACGTTACATCAACTCTCAGGGAGCGTTGTCGAACGGAATTGTTGCATTTACGTCGATGCTTCACGAGCACTGAAGGTAAACGGAGAGAGAAATACTAGCAGCAGAAGCATATAATCGACGTGGGCCAGCATATATACAGGCCCTCTGTGCTTTTGTGGCTTAAGATATGAGCGTGAAAGGCTGCGTGTGCGGGGTGTTGGTCAGTTTAAGCGAGAAGATTACAATGTAAGGGTTTCAAAGCGCTTATTTTCGAAGGTCGACGTCGGGCTGACTGTTTATTTTCTTTTTAAAAGAGAGAAAGAGTGAATTAGGGTTTAGCAAAAATGGGTAAACTTATTATAGGGAGCTCAAGAGTGGAACCTGAAATCTAGGGTCCCAGATGCAGCAGCTTCTTTCCTTGCCCTCTCCATGAGCTCGTGTTGATCATGAGGTAATGAGCTGGTCAAAGACCCCTCCAATATCTCGATCGAAGTGTAATATGTATGGTTTGTATTGCTATACCCTCAGCATCCCCTTGAACTTGGCTCGGTTGCGTGAAAGAGAGTGGATATATGATGATGTATGATGTTCCCACCAACCATCTTCGCCCACACTTATTTGTAGACACTTCTTTTGGTTTATCCTCCACACACTTTGCAATTCTTTGACATTTACAAAGGGAAAGATTGTGTTCCTAAGCGCAGGATGAGGAAACGTTAATATTTTTCGGAGGGGGGAGTACGGTGGTCGTGGATGCAATGTGCACGACAAGTGAGTTCGCCTGCCTCTTGGTCGATGCCTCGTTCTCTTCCAGACCCCTGAGTCTGGTTGTCCAGGGGACGTTGTTAACTTTCTTCATCGTGAATTGGAATATCTTACCGAAGCGTTTAGGTATTCTCCCTGCAGCCAACGGACTAACGCCCTTTGAGAGTCTGGAATGGTGTTTAAGTTTCTATTCGATACTTTCGCTAGTCGGATTACCAAGAGGATGGCTCCGACTTCAGCTTCTTCGTTCCTGTATATAGGAAGCTCATGCAGTCACAAAGATGGTAATGGTGGTCATCTACGAAAATTGTTGCCTCCTACTTTTGTACGTCCCGGGGTCGGTGTATACTGCCTTTTCACTATACAGAACTTCCCTTGAATGAAGGTGATCCTTCCATATCGCCTGTCTGTTTGTAGGTTTGGATTCATGTTTTTGGGGTGCTACTCCAGAAGGCCCGAGATTGAGCGAAACTCGGGAAACACGAGCTCTAGCGACGCCCACGTAACATAATAATAATATTTCGAGCTGGAGTTCTAGCGCTTTGAAAATGCAACTCACGCTATTTGCTCATTATAGGGTGACGTAACCGGACCAGGGCAGCGCGTTCCAAGGAACCGCGACTAGGGCGTGGCGCGTTTTTCACTGCTGTCCCTGGTTCCACTGCTGCACTGGTGGCTACTGGGGCAACCAAATCCAACTACATTACTTTCTCGCGCTTTTATTTTATTAATCTGTATTTCACTACAAAGTCCATCTATCGTTTTATTTTAGGCGTTCTTATGAGTTTTTGTGTGAAATTCGCCCTCCTAAGAAGCCGTTTCTGCCCATTTCTGCCTTCAGGGGCAGTCAATGGAATAACGTCACTAAGGCCGACTAGGAAAAAAATAAATGGGGTGATGGAAACGCGCCACATTCAAAGTAATTGCTGCTCGGTGTTATCGAAACCCTCCGTCCGCTTTCAGATACGCAATTTCCTAGAAGCACTGGAGTATGAAGCTTACATGATTTGAAGGCGAAAACTTGGCGATTCTTAATAACAACTGATACATTGTACTTGCGATACTTATTAACAACTGATGATTGTACTTGCGATAATTCTTAACAGATATATTGCACTTGCGTATTTTTCCTCGCTTTTATTTCTTTGTCTTTCTGAATGAATTTTGGCATTCGACCGGCTTATTTTCTGCTATACCGTGTTTGCGTCAGTTTCTTCTCTTTCATTTCGTAGTGAACTCGTCAGCGAGAAGACTGGTTCATGCCACAGCCTCCCTATAACCGGGGTTCCGCGCGGCTGGTGTGCACCTGTCCTTCTCATGTGCCATCACGTTCACGTGTCACGCATTCTTCTACAAGTTTTACTTTTCCAATTCACAGTTTTGTGAATTTTCAAAACCGAGCCCATTCGCTCCTCAAAGCTCTCAATTGCGGGCAAGTCACCCAATTGGACATGTGCTGCGAAGAAAGGAATAGCAATAACCCCAGCTTTTCACATTTGTTTCCTTTATTTCACTTTGATCTTCACAGCTCTTGTTTGATGAAGCTCCCCACAGTCGTTTTTTTTTTTTATGGGCTCTATACCTTCACCCTCCTTTTGGCGTCACACTGTTTCTTTCGGTCTCAATCTTCCCTTCACAAGGTTTACATGATCCGCTTCCTGCCAGACGACTAAGACGCTGGACAACACCCGCTGAAATGCGTAAAGATGGCCTCGATAATAGACACACGCCGTTGATTATATACTTTCCTGCAAGTAAAATTTTTGCAAGAATGTTGTGACACGGAACGCCTCAAGAGAAACCGTCTGCCGCGCGGAAAATAAATGAAGCGCACGGTCACGCAACGCCACAATTGAAGGTTTTTCTTGCAGACGATAACTGAACTACGGCCACTCGATGTAAACGTTCTCTCCGTCGAGTGGTCGCGACTGAAGCGTACGCTCTGGCTGCAGACGGATAAACCCATAGTAGAACCTGTGGAAGCCATGTCCGGCTAACCACCTAAAAAAGGCGAAAAACTTGTCTGCAGTAATCCTACTGCGGGTACACCGGCTGACTGTCGCCGGAGGGCGGTCACTGGTGCGGTCGCTGCCAACGCTTCATTGGAAGGTGTCCGTCGCGTAAAACCGTAGCGCACGCAGTACTTGCTCCTCGGCAGTCATGGAGTGAAAGCCGCCCCAAAGTCATCGCAAAGGGGGTCGGGCGCCAGATGGCTGCGCAGCCAAAGCAAATGACTTTCGAGAAACGAAAAAGCGCTTGAAATTCCGCCTCCACTTATGAAAAAACTCTGGCGGGAAAGATATATGCCTGCTACGGCGACCATGAACAATGAACCACGACGCAGCAGCCGCCAACACGAGCGTCACGAGTTCAATTCGGCCGTGCAATATCTCTCCCGAGTTTCCTCCGAGTTGTCGTGTCAATCACACACACCCAGGCCATTCGTGGGCGCGGCGTTGCGACCGAAGCCCCATCCAACTGTGGCTGCCATGGCGTCCACATCGCCGGTGGGATAGCGTCGCAGCCCAGAAAACAATGAACGAATGAAGTCCCCAGGCTACCGTCTATCAAATGCTGCCACAGCCGCAGGGGAAGAGGAGGGGGGGTTCGGTCCGAACGAAGTGCTCGCTCTAGTCCAGACGATAGGAGCGGCCAAGACGACATGATTTTCCCGCGGCAGCCGCATTCATACACAGCACCAACACAATTGACGACAGATGAAACACCTTCAACGTCTGAAACGCACTCGTAAAAGGTTGAAACACGCTCATGAAACGCTAAATTGGAGCGATGTGTGATACTACGCCCGCCGTCCGCACGCGAACAAAGTCGGTCACGTTCGACAGTCGGAAGGGCGCGTTCCTTTCGCTACAGTGAACTGCTTCGCTCACTTGGTTTGGCCTTGCCCTGAACTGCACTGGAGCCACCCTCAAACCACGTAGCAAACACATTTCAGTGGACGAACAGAACACCTAGATAATCAGAGACGCCCCACGCCGCTTTTAGAGGGCGGAGCTTTAAAAGAGGGCTGGGGCCAGGTCGGAGCTTTAAAATGCTCCGACCTGCTTTATCTACTTTACATAACGGAGTGCATATTACAACTCGAATCTAGACGGCGCTGCACGCGGATATTTGTACAAGCCGTGCTTTTTCAACTTGAGCGGCCTGAACTGGGCGCGTTGATAATTAATGCCAAGCGTGCTCCGCGCGATTGCGATGGTGTCTCTTGAGGTTTATCAGATGCTGTACTATCACTACTCTGTTAACTCGAACAGCTTGAAACTCGGGATCGAAGTTATCTCGGGCCTTCTGGAATAGCGCCCTTGGTGGAGAATTTTTATGCGGAGTCGCTGGATCGGTGAAATGTCCGTGATGGTATGCAATCGATACTTTTCCGGGGTCCGTGGGGGGGGGGGGCGGCTGTCCTTCATACGATGACCCATCGAGATGTTGTTTTCCGAGCCACACCCTTCGTGCCAGGGAGGCTGTTTGTGTGATTTCTTCCGAGGCGTGTTAAGAACAGTGCTGGAGCACCTATTCATCTTCACCGTCATCAACAACCAAGTTAGGGAGAGTGCAGGACGAAGGCCTCTTATTGACCTTCACCCTCCCCGGTGATGCGCTTCCCGAGTCATTCCTTGCCTCCAAAAAGTTAAAGGCCGCCTCCTTCTTCTCAACCCATGTAGGTCGTCCATTCTGTTACACTGATGGCCCACCGTTTGTCGGTTCGTCTCACGGTAAAGATTGCGACTTTGAGGGCTGCCTTATATGCAGTCCTGATGATGGCGTTCACTTGATTTTCTTCGGTGTGTCTAAGTTTTTAGTAAGGTAGGCTCTTATTATGCGGCTCATGATGAGTGACTGCATGATTCTTACCGTGTCTTCTCTTTTTAATGCTCTTCTATTGTGTAGGCGTGTAATATTCTGGCAATTGTTTAACGATTTTGGCCTTTTTTTCGACAGTGAGATCGTCTCTGCCGCTTGAATCTAGAGCCTTGGCGAGAATTCTTACGAGACGTAAGGACATCCGTACCTATTTTTAGGGTGACGTTAAACTTGGCCGCATGCGCCATCCCATCTTTGCGAAACTGAATCGCGGCAATATCGAAAGGTTGTTCGTAAATTCGTGTAATTAGACACTATATACAACGTTTTATTTTATTTCGTTTGTGGCCGTAATATACGTCTTGCTTGATTTTTGAGAGACTGGCGTTCATCATTTGCCTCCTGTTTTGGTTTGGTGACCCAATGCAGGTGCCGGGACCAGTTCCCGTGCAAAACACGGCGTGGTGGCTCCGTGGGTAAGGCGTTGCCTTACTGAGCCAAGAACGCGGTTCGATTCCCGGCCGCGGCGAAATTTTCCTGATGGTAGCAGATAACAGAAACGCCTGTGTGTCGAGATATCAGAGCACGTTAAAGATCCCCATGTTGTAGAAATCAACCCGGAACCATATCGTACGGCGAGCTTATAGCGCTGGTGTGGCTCCGGTATACGTGAATTACCGGAATTTGAAATTTTTCATTTACCGCTTGAGAGACGCTTTGGTGTGATGGCGGCAGTTGCGGGCGCGGCTGGGGCGTGTGTTCCGAGCATGCTACCACAGAAAGGGCATAGAGCGAATTTCATTTCACCGCACAGGCGCAGCACCTGCTTAAATTGCGTGACGTTTCTTTCGCCTCCGCTGGAGTGCCATTGTCCTCCTTTCCAGAGTTCAATTGCCGCTGCGGCGTATTTCATGTGATTCCAGCAAGATGCGAGGAGCGAGCACTCGCATCTCGCTGTCTCAGTCATAGCTTCCGGGCGGCAGTGATGAGCACGACTCATAGCGGACGGATAGCAGACACGGGAAAACCGAAAAGGGAGTTTATTAACGCCATTGCGCTAAAACAGGCGCCGGTGACGAGCAGCACCGTAAGAAGCACCCGATGAAGGCAGCACTGTCCAACTGCCCATCGCAGTATACCGGCGGAGGTCCTTTTTGAATCGCTATGTCCCCTACAAAGACACATGTCGACGTCGCTAAGGGTTTACGGATGGACGCTACAAGAACAAACGCACACGAGCCACGAATTATGCCTGCCAATGAGCATTTTCTGCTGAGTCTCCGAACGTGTATTACCCTATAATGGGTGTCAATACCTACTGGCCGATAACGCTTCCGGGTATCCTTCTGACTACGCGCTATAGGCAAAACGTGACTGCGCCCAACAACACCACACGGTCCAAAGCAGACGTTTCCGACGTCTGAGCTTGTATGGCTGTTGACGGCACCGCCGCGGCAGGTGAGACGAAAGTTCCCCCAAGCTAAACGATGGCACGTTCGGGTTCCCACGCTATAATAATTGACCGGCCTTCAACTATTGCCACGCACCCGTCCACGAGATGCCGCTCTGCCAGGTTCCAATGAATAAAAATCTCTGCTGCGGGCAGTATTTCTCGAATAAAACTTCTGCTACCACATGAGAAGAGAAATAAAAAGAAGAAACAACTGCCGCACAACTTTCTCATGAAACTGCGCATTCTTAAACTTAGTACGCGGTCTGGCCAGTGTGCCGTCAGAGCCAACATCAAGGTGGGCAGTATTGTGCCAGACAAGCGGCACTTTCGAGAGCACTGCTCTACTTAAATTGTGTTCAATGCGGGCAGAACAACTCAGCACGGCGTCTAGATTGGGTAGCCTTAGCCGTTTCGAGTACACGCTGTCTTGGTGTTTTTTTTTTTTTTTTCGCAAAGCATACGGCGGACAAATCTGGTTTCAGGTAGGTGTCTCTGAAAAAAAGGGAATATCCGAAATGCCAGGAGCAGAGTTCCAAATAGCCGCTGATTTAGCATTTTGGCGCTGCATTAATCAGCCCCAATAATTCTCATGGAAGTATTAGTGATACTGGCGCGTAAAGATACCGTCAAAGTTTTTGATCTCGTTCTAATAAACCTGCTCTCAGATGCATTTCATCCCGGATTTTCGCATAAAGTAACCGATAGGCATGTAAAATTCATTGCGGATTATTTCCATGCTTGCCGTGTTTGAGTGAAAAGTTTCCCTTTGGAGCATTTGCGTGGGGGTGAACGGTGACATTCGCTGAACCCGTTTACTTAGACCTGTGTTGAATGAGAGGATCGGAAAAATAAGACATTAGTGGAAATACCATGCAGGGTCGATTTGTTCTAAACGAGACGTATTAACAAGCTGGCACGGAGGCGAAGACTCTTTACGCGATCGAACTAATACATTCTTTGTTCCGCTTGAGCTACGCCCGGAGGGATCCCCTCTTGTTCCTTGTCTAAAATTGATCTCTCAGCGTACGCACTTCTTTGCTTGTATGTGGCGGTAAAATAAATAAAGAACAAGGGCACGTCGTTACGGCGAGATTACGCCGTTTGTAACATGGGCCTCACGGTGGCGTTCGCCCGCAGACAGGCTGTGAGAGAGCGGTCGCCGTACGAGCGGAATATTTCAATGACGTCGAGGCCGCCTCCACGCAACAACCTTGGAAACGACGGCAGAGTGGCGTTTGGAACTTTCTCTGCTCTGCCATCCTGCGCGGCCGAGCAAAAAAGAAGGAAGGAGGTAACCGTAGGCTGCGTAAAGGCAAGGTGGTGAGTGAGGTCAGAAGAGGTGGAGGGCGAAAGATGTAAAACATCCTTCGGAGTGCGAGTGCGGTCCAGACGACGCTGTCAAATGATATCGATTGTCCCCTCACAAGGCCCGAATCGGGGCTCAGCACAGTCGGAAGCGCGGTGAGACACACGAGTCACGGTATACAGCGCAGTGTCTCAGTCTCCTGTCCAGCCGAGCCGACGCAGCATGAAGATTTGGCCAGTGCTGGTTCTCGCCTGCTTCCTCAGCGCAGCCCAAGTGGCAGGCGAGTCGGATGAGGCAGCGGTGGTGGCCAGGTGGAAAGCGATAGAGGCGAATGCCAAAGAAATTATCCGAAAGCTCATCACCTGGTCGTACCGGGACGCGTTGCAACTCGTGCATGAGGCGGACCTCTCGAGCGAGTGCTTCATCAGCCTCACGAGCGCGCTAAGGGGACTGCAGGAGCTGAAGAGCGACGTTGTCAAAAGTAAGTGATGACTACTTTCAGGCTTAAAAATATCGCGTTGGCTTAAAAGATGGGCAGCCGACGACCCATGCTCCCCCTCCTCAGGTCTCAGGAGCAGGGAACATGCCACAAATATCGGAAGTTTCTTTGCTCAGGTCAAGCGTCGCTTTCCATTGTGCGTTTCACACACGTCAAAAAAGAAAAGAGGTTTGGGGTGACCCTTCTGCGGTAAACCCTTAATTTAGAAGATTTTTTCTTCAAGTTTTTTTTTGTAGTAGAGTTGGTTCACGTTATTTCCGCTACAAATTTCCAATTTCTAAACAGTTCAGCCACCTTAAAAGAAAAAAAAAGCCTGTTTTGTGCTTTAAATTTTCATTGATTGATTGATTGATTGATTGATTGATTGATTGATTGATTGATTGATTGATTGATTGATTGATTGATTGATTGATTGATTGATTGATTGATTGATTGATTGATTGTAGGGTTTGATGCGCCGACGCCGATGATGCGCGCCGTAGTGGAGGGCTCCGGATTATTTTTGACCACCTGGGGATCTTTAACGTGCATCGAAATCTGGAACACACGAGCGTTTTTTGCTTTTTGCCTTCATCAGAAAATTGGCCGCCGTGGCCGGGAATCGAACCCGCGAAACTTTGCATTCAAATCTGCGTTTTCCAATTACGGGAAGTTACCCTCCGAGGCGGAAAATTCTGACGACACGCATAGACTCACCCGTACTTCATAATTGGTCAACGTCTTTGCAAGCTGCGTTTATCATGCGGCAGCATTTGTACTTACGCTGTGAGTTGTTGTAGCTACCCCAGATCATTGATACATTGGTGGTTTAAAACTTTTGTTAAAGGAGCCATCATGTGAGCAAGGGTTCCAGCCATGGCACAGAAATTATGACCTTATCTGTTACATAACAGGTCCGACGTGCACCTCATACTCTAAAACCACCCAAGATAGTAGTTTTACGGTGTGAAGGGCGCGAAGTGCTCTGAGTAACTGCGTTATCCTACATACCTTATTTAGAAAATATCGCAGAACTCCACTAAGTGTTTTTCGTCATTTTTAAGCCCTGTGATGTATTTTTAGACGTGTTGTGATTGATTGATTTGATTGATTGTGGGGTTTAACGCGCCGACGCAACGCAGGCGATGAGGCGCGCCGTAGTGGAGGGCTCCGGATTAATTTTGACCACCTGGGGATCTTTAACGTGCGCCGAAATCTCGTACACACGGGCGTTTTTGCTTTTCGCCTCCATCAGAAAAGCGGCCGCCACGGTCGGGAATCGAACCCGCGACCTCGTGCTCAGCAGCACAACGCCGTAGCCACTGAGCCACCGCGGTGGGTTAGACGTGTTGTGTACGATTGTTTTACCGCAGAAAGCATTACTGTGGTTTTATAAATATGTTCATATCGGCGCGTTCCTGCGTGTGCCACATGAGGCGAAAAATATAACCCCGCTTCCTGGAGGAGTTGGATGAAACGCATTCAGCTTTTTACCTTAGTGTGTTACGAGGTTAAAAGAATTCCACAATCTCGTTCCTCCTGCTCGCAACGACCTAATGAGGACTGTGCATTAATTGCTGGCCGGATGCAAATCTTTGCGGTTATTTTAAGCATGCAATGCATTTTACACCTATTAGCAACAACAAAAACCGCAGGCAACGTCATGCCGAAACGCAGCCGGTTCCCTTCAAACCGGGCCCAACTTGACTTGAACTTCAGAGCATGTCTATGTGCCATCACCAGACCACAATAATACTTACTGACTTTCGCCCCGGAAAACAAACTAATCACCATATATTTGCCTCCTGCTATACCCTTCAAGTAGGCTACCAACAAAGCCACTCCATCATGATTGGCGCATAAAAATCTGCTTACATTGCTGTCTGCATGGTCTCCACTTCTTATAGTGAAACTTCGCTGTCGCCTTGAGTGAACGTTCTTGAAATCCTGTAATAACTCCATAAGTTCAACGCACCAAGACATTTTTCAACCGGAAGCATGCCGAAGCTTGAGCTTCCTTCTCCTTTGTAAAGAGAAAATATTAGGGCATCCGCGCAGTGTGGTCATTCGTCCATAAAGGACCGCATTTTCCCAGTCTATTCCGGGCGGTGTGCTCAAAAAGTGTTTGTCGAGATACGAAAAACTGACAGCCGTGTTTTGGGCATTGCATTCGGGCTCTCAGGGACCCGGTAGCGCCAAACAGCTCCCTTAACTCGGCGGAAAAGTCTCCCGTTTATTTATATTTTTTTTGCTTTTTTTTCAAGGTCGTGTTGAAACGAAGGGGCCCCTGAGAATGTATCGCGTATCTTTCTTAATTGTATATTTGTATATAAGAAATAGAAATGTCCGAACTGACACCTATTCATGTACTGCACGGCGTAACATTATCCGAAAACTCTTCCGGTCAAGGGATCTCAGAGCACAACTTTTGCCTCATCCCAATCGAACAAAGTTTCACAAGCAAATAACTCAATAATACTGTGCAGACCCCTTTCTTCTTAAATGAAATTGCTCCAACATAAGTACACAGGAATAAGATCATTTTCCCCAGCGTTTTGTCGATAGAAAATGTACGACTTTCCTCGTGAACCCCTTTTTTACACGACATTTTTAGCTGTTTTTGCCATTTTGCCCTAGGGGCACCGATGTTCATTTTCTTGCAAATCAATCAACCGGTTGCAATTAAGGGTTCGCAACGGAGAAATGACACAGCACTAGCGCAGTGCCTTTCTTCTTTTGGATCCTGTCTCTAACTGCGCTGTTTTTACCATGTTTCATTGCTCTGACCGACTATCCCACACTCAAACACCGACCAATCGTCATGTCTTCCGTATCCTTGTTACTCGTCCTTTAACGCGTCCCTTTGGTTCTCCCACGGGGCGCCGCTACGCATTTGCTAATGCCCTAAGAATGCTCTGCGCGTGGCGTAACTTTACGCGATAGTAAACCCCTCTCCGTTGTCGCTTACAGTCTGGTTATATATTGACCTTGAGTGAGGCGATGTCCGGTTAAAGTCATGCAGCGCTCCACAAAGATCATACCGTGCACTGCGGACCGGGTGACTGTGCAATCGTTCGCAAAGGATTCCTTTACTATGCCGAAGCGTTCAATTACAAGCTCGTAAAACACGAAGGCAAGCTCCCCTACTTGCGCGTTCGAAAATGAACCACAAAAGCCAAAGTATAAGCCTGAGAATTTAAATGCTACGGTTTGTGTTCCCGGCAGTAAAGGAGCAAAGTACGATTCTGCCACTGCATTGTTCATTTGAGGAAAACCTCTATTTTACTTGGATGCGTTGAAAATCAAACAATTGCGGGCGATTTCCTGCTTATAAGTGGACTTTTCAATGGTTCCTCATTATACAGCAATAGCCTGAGTAGAAGCGTGAGCCAAACTTCATGAAACATGGTAAAAACAGCGCAGCTAGTGACAGGACGCAACGAAAGAAAGACACAGAACTAGTGCTATGCCTTTCTTCTTTTGTGTCCTGTCTCTGATTTTACCATGTTTCATTGCTCCAACCAACTAGCCCACATTGAAGCATTGACAAATCTTCATATCTTCCGTATCCTTGTTACTCCACGAAGGAAAGTTTGACATCCACCTGGCTGCATTCAGGTGGAAGTCAAACTTTCCTTCGCAGAAACTTACTCCACCTTGTGGATTTCCCCTAAATCTGGTCGATTAACGTCCTTGTTACTCGTCTTTTAACACGTCCGCCATTAGTACCGCAATTGTTGCATTTCTGGTGTGTGGCAGAGTTGACGCTCGCAGAAAAGTTCATGCATGGTTGTTGTCGCCAGCAGTTTTGACTGAAATGAAGGCCAGTAGGCAGCAGTGGAAGAAGAGAATGGGGGCTTCTGTCCTTATGGACGTCGTCTTGAAGAGGGATCACTTACAGATCGTGTACACCACTGCTAAATTGCTCGTACTAGGCCGCTTTTCGTGGCGTAAATGGTAATTGCGAAGACGGTGTCGTCGACACTGACATGGGGTCAATGTATACGTGCGATAGCGACAAAACTTCGGGGTAGGGCACCATGAGGTGGTTGAGATCAGCATGATGGGGTGCTGAGAGCAGGGACATTGGAGCGCGTTCGGTGGATACTTCCAGTCTCTAATAGTCTCTGGCAGAGTTTAGCCACTTATGGGGACCTATTTCAGGGACATTCCTTGTGCCCGGGCCTAAATGTCCGCAATAAAAGCTGCCCGGGCGATAGTAACCCATACCCACATGGGAGCATGGGCTTGATAAATCCGGAAGCAAAACATGTTTTTTTTATTGATACTCTTCCCTTGTTACTTGTTCAAAATACTAAGAAATTCTGGATTATAACCAGTGGCCCAAAAAATAACCCAGTATCTTTAGCTGATGAAACCGGCGCGGTCATCCCTCATTCTAAAGTTTTTTTGTTTTAAACGACGTGTTTAAGAAGGCCTCCACTCAATCGTCCCCAAATACTAAGTCGTATCCCATCGAAGCGGTCCATTTTCCACCAATGAATCGAATCGTTATTGACTGGTATGGAATCATACCGCTCATTAGAAATTTAAGGGTATCATCGTCATCGGGGGTAGGTGGAATAAAGTCGAAATTTCTCAAAAGCACCGAAGTGTATTCATTCAAAATTCTTGCTCAGATTTTCACCCAGTCATTAAACTCAAGTACCTTACCAGATGGTTGGAAGATTGGTAAGATAGTACCATTATTGAAGTCCGGGGATACCCACAATTGATTAAATTGCCGCCTGATTTCATTAACCAGCACCCCATGTGAGCATTTCGAACACATAATTTATTCCCACCTGGTTAAGTTTCTGAAAAATAACTTTTTTTTCCCTGCATGCCAGGCACGGTTAGGAAATCTTTTTATTGCGAGACCCAGCTCATTCCTTTCACACGTGACATTTTCTGTGTTCTCGATAACGGATCTTTTGTGGACTGGATTTTCTTGGACTTCTCCAAAGCATTCGATCTCGTCTCTCATCAGCTACTTCGCATGAAGCTTCAAAAGTTAAATGTGGACTCTCATATTGTAGCTTGAATCGAAATTTTTTTGTCTAATCGAACGCAGTTTGTATTTTAAGTCTTCTTTCTGCTCAGTCAGGTAAGGCGTGCCTCAAGGATCCGTACTCGGCCCCCTTCTCTTTCTCATTGATACCAATGATCTGTCCAGCTCAATTACCACTTCCATTAGATTATTTGAGGATGATTGTGTACTCTACCGAACAATTTCTTCAAATTCCGTCTTGTCAGTTCCACAGTGTGATCTAAACAAAGCCTCTAACTGGTGTAATAATTGAAAAATGCGTCTTAACATTAGTAAATGTAAAACAATGAGAAATTCCCGTCGTCTGAACCCTCCTGCAGCTTCCGTTTATGCAATCGAAGGCCGCCAACTTGAAGAAATTAAAACATATAGGTATTTAGGAATCCATATTACCCATAACCTATCTTGGGAAACGTACGTGAATTACATAATTAACAATGCTAATAGGACCCTTGGGTATCTTCGACGTAACTTTTCTGCTGCCCCTTCAGACCTGAAATTGATGCTGTACAAAAGAGTAATCAGTTCTAAACAAGAATATGTGCCTGCGCAGTATGGGAGCCTAGATTCGGTTATCTTACTAACGCTTCAGAATCCGTTCAAAACCGCAGCGCACGTTTTATCTCGGCCAACTACTCTCGTATGTCAAGTGCGACATCTATAAAGCTCACCCGTAATCTACCGAGAGTTTCTTTACGCAGAAAAATAGCTCGATTGAATCTTTTTCACAAGATCTACCATTCTAACCCACTCCTGTAAAAGAGCTGCTAACTAGTCCGTCATATATATCACCACGCACTGATCATTCCTACAAGGTTGAAGTTCCGCAATGCCATACAAATGTATTTTTTGATACTTTCATCCCCAAAACATCAAAACAATGGAACCACCTGCCAATCTCAGTCGCCCACAATCACCGATGCGCGCATTTCGAACGGCCGCTGAAAGCTACTTTCGTTCCCAGTAAACAGTTCTTTCCTTCTTGTTATCCAGATGCGTGCATTGTATATTTATAGGATACGTATTTCGGTATTCTAAATCTTTTGTGCTTATTTCCTTTTGGTAACTGGGTTTATTTTTCATGTGTTCGTATATTCGCCGTGTATATTCGTTTGCGTGTACTATCGATTGTATTTTCTTTTGGCCTCCTATGCAGATTTTTGATGGAAGGTTTTAATTGCATTTGTTTTTTTGGTCGCTTTGTACTTCTTTTTTTGAACCTGTATATTACCACTAGCACTGTATAACTTCTGGAAACGTTATTGTTTGCTTTATCTAAACCGAATTTCTTGTGTAACTTAAATAATCTCTCCATGTAGAATTGCTTTTTGTATTTGTAACCTAACCACTCCTTTCTGTAACGCCCTCCGGGCATTGAAGGTACTGAAAAAAAAATAAATTACAATGAATCAACAATTGATACTACGGAATCAGTAATCTTAATCAGGCAGTGAAACAGGAAAACAGACGATACATTGTATCGATCAAAATTACGACACCTATGCACTCCTTATTGAGCAGTGAATGGGAACCATAATTGTTCCATTTTGACTCATGCCCTCGTATTACAGTCCACAAACTCTTCTTTCTGGGCGTTTTAGTGCGAAAGCATTGAGGGCCACTTTCACCGAAAATGCGGCGTTCGGCGTCGGCATGACCTATAGATGAACCGTAAAATATCTAATCGCACAAACAGAATATAAGGAAAGAAAGGAAAATTCAGTGGGTCTGGCAGTCGAACTTTGAGGATACGGAATTCCGAATCCAACACGCTTCCCCTGCACCGTCGCCCGGCATTTCTTTAAGCAAACAAAAGGTTGATCTGGGGAATGAGCTGGGGTATTCGACTTGGGAACGTGTATGTGAGACGAACATATTCGGGCGTTCAGCAGTAATTTGAGCATGCTAATTGCAGAAGCAGCGAAGAGGCGAATAGGTGAGCAGTAAAGCACGTACCCGCTACACGTCGCCTTTAAACGACGCCTTTAACAGAGGAAACGTCGTGAATATCTGGGGCTCACAGGGGCGAACAAAGCGAAACCAACGGGGGAGCGAAAAGCGAAGTCCCTCCAACAACCTAGAGAAAAGGAACAAAGCCAAACAGAAAGCGAAAACGACGGAAAGGGAAAAGGGCAATAACCATGGCAACAGAGGACACGGGCCCACCATTGGAGTAAGATGGCAAGTTGTGTTAGTTGGGGCAGGTTCAGATTCATGATGAGAAACAGCGCAAGAAACGCAGGGACAAAAAAAAGAGGGGACGACGAACACCATTGGAGGCCTACAGGAGGGGATTGAGCGTGCTAATGACGAAAGTAGTGAAAGGTGTCCACGGTGAGGGCGCAGATTTGGCGCTAACGAGGACGATTGGCAAGGACTTTCAGTCGTAGTAACAGACAGAAGGAAAAGAAGCAAAGAGAACAGTGTGATAAGGATTCAATAAAATCAAGCACCCCTCCTTCTAACGATGGCGCTTTTTGAACGCGAAAATTTCTCGTGGCGGATTCTTTGGTGGTCGTCTGATTTTTGACTGACTTTTGACAACCTCGAAATGCAGCGATCGGATAGACGGCAGCTTCATAACGCGAGGAACCCAGATTCGGAAGCGTTTTTTTTTCCCCTTTCCCCGCTACCCACGATCATTCACCATCATCCTCAGAGAAGGTTGGCTTTCCTGCCGGGCGTTCTCGCGTTACAGAGGCCATCAGTGAGAACACTAAAGCTGCGCTTTAATCCAACCTAATCTAACAACTAGAGAACTACATGGGTAATTTGAGCGTGCCAATGACAAAAGTATAGGGAAGCCCTTGTACACTAACGCCGTATTTTTAATACCAAATAAGGCGAATGACCAAGCCTCTGGTCACGGTGACACAAGAAAGAACTGACGCAGTCCAAAACGGATAATGCAATAAAATAAAATGCATTATGAATTGCAAAATACAAAATAATGCAAATATAATGCAAAATAAAATGCAATGCATTCGAAATCCTGCGCGTCCGCAGGCATTCACAAGTTGTTGTAAACCTTTTATTAACCACAGGAAAAACCTTTATTACTAGGTCCTTTTGCATGATTGGGCGGCACTCTACCGGGGTTTTGTACCGTGTGTTACAGCTTCCGATGGGGTTCCGCAGGGTTGTTACCTTTGGTCCAGGGCTTCAGCGGCCTCTGCTGCCTTAAGTACCCGCTGAACCAGACCGAAGCGGTCTTCACAGTGGTCGCTGGCCAGCAGTACCTCCCATTGCTCCGCATTAGGGTTTCTGATGCTGGGGATAGCCGTTGTATTTTGGCATTCCCACGTGGGGATGTTGAGGGTGGGGTTTTGATTACACAATAAGCACGTATCTGAATATTGAGTCCGGTAAATGTTGCTAAGTGTGTTTTACTTTGGGGACGTGCGTGTGTGCAGCTGTATGCAGTCGGTGGCTTGTGCCCGTGTCAGCGGTTCGTGTGGCGGAGGGCATATTTTTAACGCGATGGCGTTGTTTGGCCCATTTTTTCAATTTATCCGTGGCGGTTAGCCGTCCGCTATCAGCCGTGCTCATGAAGCGTCTGCAGAAATGGGTCATAGCTTCCAACCGGAAGCTACGACTGAGGCGGGCAGATGCGATGGCTCGCCTCAATCTGGAACACCTGCAGCACCAACTGAAGTGTTAAAATGGCTGCGGCTTAGCTCCGCTAACCTTGGATATGCAAAGCAAAAGCTTGGCTTAGTCTGGTTGAGTCTTGGTTTCCCTTGGTTAACCTTTGATTTAGCTGTATTGCCGACCACGTCTCAAAGCCGCTCGGTTCCGTGCAACGCTCACAAGAGGAGGCCGGGCGAACGCGGCGTTCATTCATGGCGAACGCACCGTTCCTCTTCGCCGGGGGCAGACGAGTCACGTTGCCCGAAACGACCCAGCGCTGCATGCATGGGAGGCTGCGGGGGTGTTTGGCTGCCTCGGCCGCAGCGGCGGTGGCGACCGCTGTCGGCGCCCGAAGGCGCCAACAGCGGGCCCGGTGAATCGCGCGATGCGCTTCGAGAGGTGTGTCGCCGGGGGTGTGTCTCCGGTCGAAAATTCATTCGCCCATCCTCCACGAAATCGCTGGACGAAAGTAGTAAAGCTTTGCTTTAAAAGGAGGACAATCATAGCACGACAAAGAGGAAAGAAACGATACGTGTATTTAGCTGGCGCCGCGCTTGTGAAGTAAAGTTCATTCTACGCCCTCTCGATGGTTGAATGCTCTTCAGACCATCGCCAGCCGTGCCCGCAACTGACTCCATTACACCAAAGCGGCTCTCCCATCGTAACTAAGGCGGCACCAGCACTTGGTCACAACGAAACCAGGGGGCGGAAGAACAAGGAAGGCCTAGGTTATGAGCGGAAACGTTACACGAACGACTCCTGGAAGAAGTAAAACACAGTATACAGCTCGTAATTGCTCTAATCTTTAAGTTGCGTTGCGAATTGCCTGCGGCTCTCTCACCGCTGCAAGGTGTGCGGGGCAAACGAGGGACGAAACCACGCGCGCAAAATGAGGGATGGTCAGGTCATATGCCTGGCTTCGGTATAGGAACGATATCGGCTCAGCGCCATCCTTCTACAATTTGGCCTGACAGCCACACCTCGTTGACTGCATCGAGGAGATGGCTGAAAGAAGGATCTTCGCGGTTTTTATAAACTTTACATTAACTCGGTCTTGGCTAGAAGATGACCGAAGTTTCGCCTAGTCAGTCGTGTGCAGGAACTCTGCCATGGTGACAAAAAAGCACCCCAAGGAGGTCATCCCAGAGAACACTCACGCAAAAAACATCGGAACTTGCCTACTAAGAAGTGGTAGAGCCTTTCTCACCATCGGCAAATTACAGAAAATCTTCAACGAACAACGAATTAACCCACTATGTACTGTAAAACGCCGAAACAGGTCAACAGGAAGAGTTAAAGCGGAAACGATGACTCATGCAGTCACTAATTATGAGCCGGATATCGTACAGCCTCTCGAACCACAAACTTAATCTCACCGAAGAATCCAAATAAACGCTCTCAACCGGACAGCATATAAGGCAGCCCTCAACTACCCCCATTTCACGGTTGAAATAACGTACTCAAATCAAGTTTTTATAACATATTTCAAGACATCTAAGTAGCCACTGTCTTAGCGCAAAGGAAGCGGGTTGGAACAAAAATTAAGTGCCCTTCGACTCTGTGAAGATGGAAGACCTCCAAAGCTGTACGCAGTCCACGGAGTGCTCGAATAAAAACGTTTCTTTGTAATTTGCCATTGAGCATACTTCCGAGCAAGTTAGCTGAAGGAAACTTGGAAGGGCTCGAGCAATACTCTAGCGCACAAGCATAGGGCTGTCGGTTTCCATCCCGCGTAGTAGGCATCTTACTGTCTATGTAGCACACCAAACCACTGCGCTCGACCTACAAGGACGCCAGATGGGCCTCTTGACATCCGAGTTTAAACCTCCCGCCAGCACACTGGTCATGTCATCAGCGAAGACCTGAAGCATATAGATACGCATGCACGCCCACCCCCTTTCCACTTCCCACCCTTGCACGCATCAACCGGCAATCGGTGATGTGCGCATGCCTAAAGCGAAATACACTGGCAAAGGTGTCGCTCTGAAACCCATTCAAGCTAAACAAGAAATATCGATTAAAAATATGGAACAGCGCGAACGAAACAGGACCGAGGAATCGAAACACGCAGAATGCAAACGAACATGAACCAGCTAACTGGCACCAGAGTCCTGATAAGAAATGGCTCACGTCGGCGATACAAAACGGGAAAGCTGCTGTCTATGATAGAGGGATTTGCAGCCACTCGGCGTGTTCGAACTTGCGGCGGCAACGCTGGCGGCTGCGGCTTTTCTTTGTTGTCGCGCCCATTCGCGCTTCTGTGCGGCTGATGCTCCTTCAATGCCCGCTCTTATTCCTCCGAGGAAATACCACGCGTCCGTTCCATAGCCAGTTAAAACCTGGAAGGACTCGAGCTGTATTCAATCGGTCAAACATGTCTGTTTATTTCAGTCGTGTCGTAGTTATCTTTACTGACACCGTAACCCACTGGCATAAAGCCTGAAACGCTCGGCGACGGAGGACAACTGACAGGTTGCATTAAGCCGTGAGACTTCCATGTTTAAATCTCCCACCAGCACGACGGGCGTATCATTGCTACGGGCATGAAGCCTAGCTGCGTGTGCACGCCCTCTCCTTCCACCCCCAACCTGTGCACGCATAAACCGACAACCAGTGATTAGCCTGAGCGTAAGCGCGAAATGCACAGGCAAAAATGTCGTTCGGAAAGCCTTTGAATCTGAAGTACAATTATGGGCTCAATCTGGCGTTTCAAACGGGCAGGTTGCGCTACACCCGGGAGGAATTCGCAACTGCTTCACGAGGTGGAATTTCTGGCAGGAACGGTGGCGAAGCCTTCTGCGGCAGCGGCTGCGTCGTTTTGACGCCCATTCGCGCTTCTGTTGATTATCCGCGATCATCTCGTAAAGGCGCTACTGCCATTATCAGCCGTTCGTGCAACTTATGAAAGAGGCAGCAGTGGTGGCCAGGGGTATAACAGTTGTGAAAAGGGGTCGGCGGTGGAGAGACGGAGCATAGAAGCGGCGCCGAGTAAATCGCCCACACCGGAATGAAAACTGGGGAGCGGGAGGGGGGGGGGGATTATACTGTTTTGCAGTAAAAACGGGGCGGGCTAGCGTATGCCAGATAGGCACCCTCCCCGGAGAAGAAAGTGGACACAATGATGAACATGTAACCCACCTAGCGATTGCTCATAAAAGCTCTCCGCAACCGGCACCCTTGGATGTAAACCTACATAAGTACAGGTGAGAGGCAAGCATCAAATGCTTCCGAAAAAAGTACCGAAACCACGCAAACACAGTATACACAGACGCCGGAATTTACAGAGTACTGAGGCAACCATAGTTACAGTGGACCACCCTGGCAATCGTCCTGGTTGCATGACCCAGCCCCACACACATGCGATACTTGGTCGCCCTGAGCGGTGCGGGTGGCTTATCCTTCCGATTTCTGCAGCCAACAACATGGCAATAGCAGGTCATAGCAATTTCTAAAGTATCACTAATGCGCAATCACAGATGACGTCGTAAGGCATGGGCATTTTGCAAGGAAACGAAACTGAAGCTGGTATGGACAAGTCTAAGAAAAAACCGCAAGAAGTTTGGGTGCATCAAACAAGCCAATATTCTTTTGAGGAGTGTGTTTTTATTAAAAAAAAGGCCGATAACGTGGTTTTATATTATTCTGCGTAAAATACATACAGGAATCATTTCTGGCATTATTTTTCTGCATTCAGCCATAAAATAAGCAAAACACCATAAATGTAGATTTTGCTCTCGAGAAACTCCTTCCTTTGTCCGACCTTTCGATACCAAACGTGTCATCATTGCGAAGGCAGCGAGCGCCATGGTGCGTGGTATAAGGGTAAGTTTTTAAGGACGCGTAGAGTGAACCACTTCCCGCTTTAACGGATCTAAAAAATCATAAAAGATATAACATAGAAAGCAGCCTATGGTGCGGCCGGACGTCATTTCTTTGCAAGAAACTATATCTCCTGACAATGCAGGCACTACTTATTTCGTCTGGCAAAAAAAAAAACAGCAGTAAACTAGATAAGACATGCGGAAAGGCAGGCGAGTCCCACGCTGTCCCATTTGTCCAAAGCTCATTCTTTCTGCTTGTTGTGGTGTTTTCGTCTCTTTCAGCGCTGCTTTGTTTTTGGGAGGTGCGCTTTCCAGTCTAACTCGCTATTCAGCTGCTGCGGCCAGTCGTTCCGGAGAAGTGCGGTAGACAAATTTAAGACCGTCTTCTTAAGATACCTGAAAGAGTTGCATCTCGTTCTTCCCGCGTCAAAACACTTTTTTAATTTGTAATTGCATAATCCGTTATAAGTGTCCACGATGTGGTGGAATGATGGAGGGGGGGGGGTCAGTAGGAACGGATACGCATCTACAGTTACGCATACATCTGTGATAGCCATCTGAAAAGGCATTCCAGGGATCAAAGCATTAATGCAGTGACTGAGCGTTGACTGAATTTAACTTTTAACAAAACTTTGGCAGGCATTATTCTGAAGGGCACTGCTAACAACTTATCCTAGGTGACAGAGCAATCTAATTCATAGGTAGCAATGATTGCTGATGATGTTTAACGCGCCTATGCTGCACACGCGATCAGGCGGGCTGTATTAGGGGGCTCAGGATTAATTTTGACCACCTGGTGATCTTTAACGTGAGCCGAAATCACGAACACACGGGCGTTTTCGCTTAATTCACGGGTAGCATTTATGCGGCCGCTGTAGGATTCTGTGTTACGCTACAAATGATGAGAAGGAACACACAGCTACTGTTTATACATGTCCCAACTTAGATACGCAGGCGTAACTCTAAGGCTTTAAGAGCCAGCGTGATGAAAGATTCCATAAAGATGATTGCTATTTAGTCGACAACAACAACAAAGGAAGGCGTAGAAAAACAATTACCATCCTTTCCTAAAAAAAGTTGAGAGAAGTGAGAGAATTTTCTAACATCAAAACTGTGTCAAAAGGGCGTAAAACCTTAGCTAAAACTGCGTCCAACTTTCGCCTAAAGTGGGTCCAATGGATCGTCAAATCTTCCAAGTCCGAAATCGCACACGGAGAACGACCCATGTGCGACGATTTTTTTCTGCAATAAGTAAACGCATCTACCAACGAACTAAATGCATACGAATACAGGGTTTATGAGATATGAGGTATACTATTGTACTCCTTCTTCGTGATCGATGCGTGTATCGTCTTATCTGGAACCGTTCCTTTCTGGCAATTTCCAAGTAACCGCTTGACACAATGGTTGCCCGGTTTCACGTACGCGCCGTGTGAAACCGGACATCCATCAGATCTTTTCGGTCGACCAAACGGTCTATGGGGAAATGCATTCGTTTTTTAACAGGACGCCATCGGTCTGCCTAAAAAAGCTCTCGCTTTAATATATCCCACCGCCATGTCTCTTGGTGGTGGCTTTACGGACTCACTTGCACAACATACAGGCTGGGCGGCAAGGTAAACCGTCGCTACCTGTTTTCTTTAATATCTGACTTTCTAGAATTGACTACATTTGTCTTTAAAATTGCGCTACGTTTATTGAGGAAAAGCGTATTTTGAAGGAACCAGAATTGTACCTTTTTTTGGTTGGCGCTTTAGACTACAGAACATTTTTGCACAATTCGCTTATATCTGAACTCATCGAACCGGTTCGGTACGCTATTCGCTCGAGTCTGATGTGAACCGCAACGAAGTAAATGCACTAGAACGTGAACCGTAACAGAGCCGGCGTTTTATTTTTCGGTTCCACACACCGGTTTCAATGTGAAGCGTTCTGAGCCCACAATTCAAGCATTCGGTGGTCGCGGTGTCAGAAGCCTCAACTGTAAAACGAACGTCCCGGTAGGCGCTGTTTGTGGGCGGCCAACATCAACGCAGCCCTCCTGGTGAAGCATGTGTAGATCCCCTACGTAAGGTAGAGGCAAGGAGTTTAGCTACGCTGATTGCTTTTAACTTGACCGCGAATGATCAGCGGGGGACACACTAAGAACACACAAGACTGGCACTTTTGGTTCTACGCGCAACCTTAGCCGATTTCTTAGCTCAATTTAAAGCAGAATGAACCAACTTACCCGACAAGAATTATTATTAAGCTGCTTTCGCGGCTTACCAAACGGGTGGTGGAGTGTGAGCTTACCGACAGATGACGCCACATCATTTAAGCGACAGTCGCAAGCCACGCGTTTAGCGAACCGAGGGGAAAGGTCCGTGCGTAGACGGCTAGCCGAGACGGAGAGACGGGCATAAACCGAATGTGTCTATAGAGCTTTTCGCTTTTTAAGCCATGTTAAAATCTTTGAACAATCTCAACTCTCCTGCTGGTGGGCAGTTAGTCGATTGCCCTGCTTGGATGGGCGCTAACAGAGCCCATTTATACAATGGCTGCTGGAAATCGAATTTCCAACTCTTGAGAACAACTACTGAAGCCAGTTGAATAAAATCACGCATTGTTATTCTCTAAACCACAGGTGTGGTTAAGGTTAGGTGACGTGCTGCAGAGTACAAACGTTTCCCGTGCGCAACGCAGTCGTTTAACAATTTTTTATAAGTATTTATGGGCGTGCCGCATAGTTCCTATGTTCGGGAGACTTCCTTATTCAGTACATTTCTGCCTGTGCCATTTTTACGCATTTTCTCCTAAACAAGCACACTTCGGTCGCAGGACGCAGCATTTCACACCGGTGCATCGACGTTCTGAACTGTGGAGAAGATGAAGGTTTTGTAAGGCCAGCAGTCGACTGCCGAAAATCCCCCCCCCCCCCCCCCCCCCCCGCGACAACTCCAATTATTCCTCCTAATTCGAGCTGGAAAGTTATCCAGGCGAGCGGGTGCCCTTATCCACGACGATCGTTGTCCATCTATTTGCGGTACTCCCATCAACCTTCTTTCCATCTGATTTTCAGGCAACCAATGTTTCCTTTCCAGCTACTTATTAGGACCCCAAATTTCTACGTCGTCGTAAGCCATCAGTGGAACTACGCTTCCTATGTATATTATTCAATTGAGTGGAATTTATGTCATCATTGTAAATGAAACAAAAATGAAAGTTCGAAATTCATTTTTAAGCACAAACACGTTCCTGTCATGGCTGTAGCTACGGGAGGAAAATGTCGTAAAAGATTACGTGCGCAAAGTAATATACA
Source organism: Haemaphysalis longicornis (assembly GCF_048455015.1). NCBI lineage: Eukaryota > Metazoa > Arthropoda > Arachnida > Ixodida > Ixodidae > Haemaphysalis > Haemaphysalis longicornis. The sequence continues at coordinate 146,906,324 of NW_027526203.1, forward strand.
TTACTTCGCATTACTATATTACATTACTACATTAGTACATTACATAATATACATTACTGAATTACATTTGCTTCGCAGCAAATCGCTGGCTACCTCAGTGTAAGCGAGCGCAGTTTTCCATTTGATTTGGGACATACAGAATTCTAGAACTTGTCGTCATTGATTACATGGAGCAACCATTGTGGAATACCCTGGTATACGCTTCGAGCGTGGCCTGTAGGGGCGCCACTGAAATCCCCCTGGCGGCCCGTTTCGAAAGCAGGCGCGGGAGTCTCCGTCCCGCTACCCACTGTCGCCGCTGCTTTTGCGGCATGTTAAGGACTGAGATTTAGCGTTTGCGAGCGTTGGAAATCCATGTTTATGTGGAGCAGTCGCTCTTTTCGCAAATGGGGTGTGCTTACGAGAGTATAAATGTTTCTGACGCGATCTTAGTGGGGTATATTCAGTCTGTATAAGCGCCAGGTGTGTGTCACAGGCCAGCGTCGCGGAACCGGCGTATGCATGGACCTGATAGTAGTTACACTGCCATGAATTTACTAGCAGTGTCTCCATAACCCCCGGTTCCTCAGATGTTCATGCTACGGGTATACACTACGATATAAATCAGTTTTTTGCGCTTACACATTCAGCGGAACACTCATACCTGACAGCACGCCAGTTACGTTTGCCAATATTATACCTCAGATATTGATCACCACCATTTACAAGCCAGTGTGTGTTAATTTCGGGAATATTCAACGTAAGTACGATGGGTAATGCAGAATTATACTCGGGGATCAACACACAACAGGGTCGTCTTGTCGTGAGGTGAGCGCCCGCAAGCATTCATCTGCTACATATATCCTCTGCGAGCAGCGAGCAGACTGGCTTAGAATATAATCGGCGTTTGCGACTACGCTTCTTCGCAATAATAGCGTCACATGGCATAGGGAGCCTGCAGAATAAAGGGGAAACTGAAATCAGAGGGCCTTATTACATACCACACTCTTCCAACGACACCTTTCATCACTTGTGAACTGCCTATCCCGCATACTTCCAAAAATGCGTCTGCCGAATGATGAGCTGTTCGTTGAAGTCGAAAAACAAAACGTCAGTGAACGCAAGATTTGTGTGTGGGATTACTAAAACGTTCATTGCTTGATTCCGCTCCGCATTTGTACACAGCGTCCCCCTCCTCTACCCCCTACCTATGTCTCGCGAAGTAGCAGTGCATTTCGCGTATAGTTGGTCTGGTGAGCCGTACCTGGCTTAAGTTTCGACGAACGTCTTTAGCATGTCAGAAGCTGCACTGTATTTTTTTTTTCATTTCTGTTAGAGCTCTAATGTTTCTTCCGCCCTTGCACAGCATGTATTTTTCCTTGGTTTTATATTAGATTGCCTTAGTTCTTGCTACAAGGTGTGTGTTGGCACATATTTAACGACGTACAGGCTTGGAATATACTTCACATTTTCGCGTGGTTTATATTCTTATAAAATTTGCATAAGTTATTGTCGGGATTGGCTTATCAAATCTCCGAAACATATTTTTTTCTGCGACGTGCACATTCTGCGACGTGCACATATATATTCGAAACGAAGCCGCATTCGTTGTCCACGCTGCAAAATGAAGCCAACCTCTCCCTGTGGCACTATTAGGTCTAAACGAGGCGACAGTAGAATTCATTTGCGCCTGACGTATTTGGAGGTGACAGGGGTTGTATGCTGCTACCGTCGCCGACGCCGGGAAGAGCGGCGACGATGCGCGCGTCCCCGGGTAGCTCTTGCAGGCGATCGCGTGCTCTACGAAGACGCAGCTGCTTTTTATGTGACCTAACCGTACTCTTTGCTTATAGACATCCCCATAACAAGTTTTTTTTTTTAGTGCGCGGAAAGGCGAAAAGAAGCGAAATAGAACCAAAACACTGCACTGAACCCCTATCAGCCACGCAGCGCATATCCCGTCAACGCCGCGGAAAAGCGGCGGCAGGCGGCGCAGCGATCGCGAAGCTCGAGGCGTATAGCAGGTGCTGGCTTGAAGTCTTCTAGTATTTCTACCGCAAGAGAAGCTGGTCAGTTTCACCATGGAAAGGAAACAAGTTCGCCACGGACGAAGCTCGCAATGAACAACAGCAGGTCCATGTTCTTGTCACAGGCAGCATCGGTGGGAAGTGTTGACACTACAAAAAGAATTGCACTTTGGCCTCATTTCAAGCGAACAGAGCCTGGCGGCTGCTTATATTCACAGGAGCTATACGGTCACACAAGAAATTACCAGGAAAAAATATTCCAGTACAACTCATGTGCGGTGTGTATGCGTATAATTTATCAATGCGAGTAGGTGTAGCTTTGGTGCGTTAAACCCCCCACTCAATCATCAATCACAAAGCTGCACGGAAAAGCCTGACGACATGATTTGCGCGAGTAATAAGCAGCCGTAGGGCATTCGTGAGATCAATTCCAGCGGGTGAATTATAGGCGCTCGATCATCGACTTTGCTTGGGCTCCGCCATTTTGTCATGTGGGATCTACGTGGGCCGCATGCCTAGAAAATCGTTGAAACCACTTACGACACCGTGCTCAAATCTTGACCTTATATCTTTGAGCCGCAACAACAACTCATATTTTTAAATACCCCTTAAGCAATCACGTTTTCTGATATGCTTAAAATGAACCTGTCCGTAAACATGGCCGGTGTTTGCACGAAAAGATTGCCTTTGCAGCGCCCACAGAGCCGTACGTAGCGCAAAAGACAAGTCTATTGCTCAAAATATTGTTAAAATTATTTTTCAGCCAGATACCCTGTGTTTTTCTGCGTTTAAGAGTTGCCTGCAACGCTTTTTTAGCCTTTTCCAACGTCTAAAAAGCCTTCGAAACAGGGCCGACGAGCTCTTCTAGCCCTGAACATAACGCCACCACAAAATATCGGAGATCAAAATCTGAGACAGATAAACGCACACCACATACGTTAGAAACTCACCCAAATGATTGCTTTATCTACCCCCGTCCTTCGAAGTTAGAGTATTGTTATCCGGCTTATGCGACGTCACAAAAACTATGTTTTGCCTTCTGGCCAGCTTCCTTTAAGTTAGAGCAACAGGAGTGTTTTGTGGCCGCTTTGTAAAAAAAATTCGGCCACCAGTTCGCAACTGTGATTCGAAGACTAAGGAAACAGCGGAGCTGGTGGTCTTTACCAGCTTTAACTTGGCCTTTCTTGGGTCTTCCCCTTTCTTAAGAAAAAGATGGCTAAAAGTGAAGCCTTCTTCATGAAAACTGAGTTGCGTTAAACTCCACAATCCACCCTCCAAAAGTGCAAAATCCAAACTGCGAAAGTCCGAAGCGAAAGTCCAAAGCCAACCCCCGCGCTACGAACCCAAAGAAAAAGCTGTGCGCCCCGAATGCAGTGATAGCACAATCTGATAGACGCCGGTTTCATAGCGCGAGAGACCCAGGTTCAATTCCGACCACCGGAAGCATTTTATTAAAGACAATAGTCTTTCTTGGGCTACTTAAACCCACAAATTTTTGTCTGTCTGTATGTCTGTCTGTCTGTCCGTCTGTTGGTCTGTGACTCGATTCAGCCACCCGACCAAAGTAAAATTCATATTGCGCAATAGTCTTATATACTCACAGCCGCATGTGAACGTCTAAGCCCGGTTTATATGTTCGTACTTGTCAACTTTGTTGAACAAGAACAAGACATTACAAAATATAAGAGAGGAAATTAGTACACAAGGGATATTTACAGTGTTCCTTTATTAAAAAAATTCAAGGATGCTTGATTTTTCGATAGCAAATGATGTCCTACATCTACTGCTGAAAACCGCCGCCTCCTGGCGGCGTATGAAAAATCACGCGGCAACAGCAACGAAAGGTTCCACTAGCTAGGTTCCACGTTCTGCTTGGAACGCACGTGGAGCAGGGCCACGCCGCTCTATAAACCTTCTAGTCGGCCGCCTCCATTCACACGCGTCTCCGCCGTATTGCAGCGCTGGCATCGAGGAACCCGGCCTGTAGCAGTGGAACGCGGTAAATTCAAATCGCCTTGCGCAAACCTTTAGTGTGTTTACCTTGGAATGAGCGTGACGGTACAGGAACAGCATGAGAGGGGAGCGGGAAAGCAAAGGGGGGCATTTCCTCGGCAAATGTCTACAAAGACTATCGTCTTTTGACGACATTTGCAACGAAAGGAGCAGATACGCGGCCAATTTTTTTTTCTTTACGATTGGCTGCACATGTTATTGTTCCACGCTGCTGCTGACCCTTTAACGCTCGGACCTTTGAGGTGGCGCAGTGGTTAGGTTCCCGGTGTCATGGCGTAAAGTCCCGGCTCAGTTCCTGACATAGAGTTTCATACTAATATATACTAGAGGGAAATCTGGCGCCACTGTCTAGGGGAGCCGCGCTTCGGCGAGCGTTCCGTCATTTACCGGGCAGGCACGTTCCACTTGTCCTTGACATGGCTCATGAAAAGGCTGAAAAATTGGCTCTGGCTTCAAAAAGCAACAATATTATTGTAGAAGGTTCATCAAATTTGTTTGGTTATTACAAAATTGAACCTCCAAAAAGATTTCTTTGTCAGTGATTATGTAGAAGCTTCATGCACGATCAACAAGAAAAAAATGTTACGCTTTTTTATTGATTTTGGCTTCGAGACAAAAAAAGAAGCCATGTGGCTATCTAAGCCAAGTAGGCGAGGAACGTCGCTAGCGGCAATGGCGCCAGCCACGGCGGCCTGCGACTGCAGCGACAGATTTCCCTCTAGTATATATTAGTATGAAACTCTATGACCACCACCACAGTACGAATGGCTGGAATAAGTTCTGGAAAATCATAACCCATACCAGCGATATCTTTTGCATTTCATGACTACCCGGCGTATTGTTCGGATGTAACCGAATAATCGCTGCATTAACTTGCGGCAGCAACAATGCCAAAGTCATCGTTGTCACATTCTTGTGCTTGAAACGGGACGATTCTTGGCTGAGATGCTGAAAGGGCAGTTGCGCTTCGCTAATGTTAATTTCATAATCGCACAAGTATTAAGATACAGCTGAAAGAAATGCATAATTATCAGAGTGCGCAACCTGAACACAGCCAACGTCCTCAAAACGATCCGCGAAAATGCCATGTGTGAGTAGACTTACAAGCCAGAGAGGTGTTAGATCGTAGATATTTCGTGGCCCTACAATTCAGCATAAACACCATTGAAAATAGCCCCGCTCCCGAATGCTCTCTTATTTGTTGGAGCTAATGGCCGCGAATACAGAAAAATGACAGCGAGTTCTAGCGTGAACCATGCAGACACAGCCACAAGTTTTTAAAAGGTTACTTAACTTTCCAAGCCAGCAGTTTAAATTACACCAGGGGATTACCGCCAATCACGGTGGGGACATGAGCGGTGTTTAGTTTCACCAATGAACTTCAGGTAACATGCAACTTATTGGAGCGCGTCTTCGTTGATGCATTTCAGTTTACTTCGGAACGTAGGACGGAAGTGAGCGTTTCAGGTGGGCTGAAAAATAATGTTATGGGAAAAAAATTTTTTTAGGTCCCGCGGAATTAACGAAAGCGCGGAAAAACTGGTTCCTTAAACGGAAGGACGCGGCATATCTGAACGCGGCGGCTAAGACCAAAGGGGGCCCTCCGTTTCCTTGTTGGGTGTAATTGTTTTCCCCGATGCACGGTAGCGCAGATTGCTTGGAAACGGCGCTTCGCCTTCGTCTTCGCCTTCAAGCACAGGCGGAGACAGCCCCGTTTCTACGAGCTGACCCAGAAATCTATTCGCCGCCGGCGCCTCGAATGCCGTCACAACAGGGGCGCAAGAATGTCCGGGAGGGACCCCCGCGAAACGCGGTCGGCCGAGGTCGTGGCGACTTTCACTGCTTCGTGCGAGCCTCGCGGAAGTGGTGACCTTTCGCTCTGATATTTGGTTTCTTGTTTCTCGGTTGACCGAGATATTGTTTAGTCACCCCAATGCCACTTCGCCGTCAAATGAGCGCAAGGGAGGCTTCATAACTCACAAGAGTCACCGGTTCCCAAGGAGAGCGCCTCGCGCGTCGAAAGCGATAAGCGATCAGAAGAAGCCTGGATTAGGCGCCTAGGTAAGGTCACAACTTATACGTGGTGAAGAATACCTCCCCGAGGCCTTCAAAATCAATCCTACACATTCCCCCCTCACTATATACCACAACACTCTGCCAACACTGCCGTGGACGTGCCTCAGCACATCACATGTGGGCCTGTAAATTCGACCCCTTCCCTCTCATCATCACTCTGGACCAGTGAGAAGGAGCGCCGGCTTGATCAAACCTGGATCTCCAGAGGAAGCTCACTGGTCCGATAGCAATAGTGGCCGAACCACTGCGGTCTTCGGCCACCACGCTGGACTAACCCTTTCGTTAATAAAGTCTCTCTCTCTCTCCCTCTCTTTCTCTTTCTCTCACTCGCTTTGTCTCTCGAGTCCTGAAAATAAATAAACAGAATTTTCAGTCACTAATCTTCTGGTGCATGTCAGTCTGTAAAATAGGCGTTTTACGTGCGAGGGAGGGACAGCGTTTCCGCTTCTTTTCGCGCGGGTATACACAATTTTGCATCCCCTTTGGGCAATATCGGGCGTTAAACACGCGACTCAGGCAAATTGAGCGCGATGTTTCTGCGCTTCCGTTTTCGCTTACTGTAACATATCCATGTTGATAAATTGCAATTAGGTTTACCGAATAAGTGGTAAACATTGTTCCCGCTGTTTTACTCTGTTAGGTGAGGGCGCACGCCAGAGAACTTCGTGACCATGAACCTACGTGCCACGAGAGTTGAGAAGCGTCACGGGATTTTGAACTCCTTAACCTCCGATGAACCACAATCTAATCACACGAGGTGAGGTGAAGGTGGGTTGGAGGTCTGCGACCTCTGAATAAGCCGGGTCGGGTCTTTCACCTGAACTTCAGCCGAGGAGTTTCAGGTTTGGTGAGGTCTGAGGGGTTTCCAAGATCAGCGCGACCCCTTCGCTGTGCGGCCACAGTGCAACTCGTAGGGGCGTCGATGAGACGAAACTTGCCTTCAAGCAAGCTCCCCCCATCCCCCCAAAGGCTTTCTTGTTATTTGAATTCTTTATTTTTTTCAACGGTGTAAGATACATTCAAGTTAGTACACAGACAAGGGTCCCGTAGTCAAGAGACTGCAACGGGATCCTTGATAATTATTACAAAATAAAGAATATACAGACAGCAGCAAAACCAAACAATCAGTAACTAAAAAGAATAAACACAGCTTAGGCAACGCTAGAGTAAAATAAGGAAAAGCAATGAACTTGGTTAAACAAAATTGAGATAAAAAATACGTGTTGCACATTACTAGCACAATACTAATTCAAAAAAGGTAAAAAGGTTGGCAGCAAAAAATTACATAAACTAGACACTTTCACTAGACATATAATCTAGCTGAACTCAGTAAACTTAGGCAATGAAATGAACAGTATCATAGCAATGCAGATAATAAAAACAATACATTCATCGATTCAACAAAAAACGTTTTTAGCATACGTTTGAAGGAAAATGATGATGATGAAGATTTTAGTTCTACCGAAAGACTATTCCAGAATGAGATAGCTGAAAAAGCGGATGTCATCTGACCACAGTTAGTACGGACTATGTGTAATAAGTAATTTTCCTTGGCTGCAAATCTGGTGGAGTTGTTATTTTGTAATAGTTGTGTGTCAATAAATTGGTACGATAAATTATTAACACGTAGTTGAAACAAAAACACCCCTATGTTGTAATAGAACTAATTTTTCAATGATAAGACATTATTCTGTTGAAGCAAAACACAGGCGTTATCACGGAATGAGCTGTTAGTAATGACACGAATAGCCTGATTTTGAATACGTTGTAACGGTGTTAGATGACGATCTTAAGTGTTACCCCATGCAACAATACCATATATGATATGGCTGTAAACGAAAGCAAAATAAAGAGACAGAAGGGCTTGGCGTGAGAAAAATATGGGCGGGATTTTATGAGAGCTCGAATGCCAAAAGCTGTCTTATTTCTAAGGTGATCAATGTGTTTATGAAATTTCAGATGCGAGTCGATGAACACTCCAAGAAAGAGGACACCGTCACATGGGTTTATGTCGCAAAGCTTGCATAGGTTTCGACTGTAATAATTTCATCAACTATTCACTTGCCACCCCTAAAACGTCGTGTACAGTAGAATCTCAATAAACGTAAATAGTTTAAACCGAATTGCCGCTTAAACGGAACAGCCGCTTAAACGGAACAGTACCCTGTAAGTCGGTTGCTTTTGTATTCATACAGCGTAAAAAAACTTCCCTTAATCGGAACTAAAATTTCCGTGTCACCGTATAAACGGAACCAGAAATGGAGCTTCTTGTGAAACCCATTGGCATGAGAATAATCTTTTTACGGTTCCGGCTGTTTCGTTTTTGTTTTCTTTTTCTTCCTGCGTGTTTTTTTAAGCCTCGTAAGCCTCGTCTTGTCAGTAGTTAGCCGGGTTAGCACAATGAATGCAACATCGCAGTTCTTGTTCCAGTCCTTCGGTTTTGATTCAAGACGCCGAGGTTACAGGGCTCAGCTCCTATACCGCCGCGTTGAGGCCATCGGGTGCTATTCGTGCTTCATTACCGCGTTGCCGTCATCAAAACTCGCTGGCTCGTAAGCACGCGCGAAGTTTAAGCTTCTAGCCTCCGTGAAGATGCAGGTGCAAGGACTCAAACAAAAATAATGGATGCATTTTGTAGTGCACGACGACTCATTATGGCCAAACCAACTTCGCGAATGGTGTGTCTAAACCTCTTGTAGTTTTCTTGCTTTCTGAAAAGCTATCACCTACATTCACCTTCCAGTGGTAAGAGTGCCATGAAATGGTATGAAGACTGTGTACGCACATAAATTTGCACTTTCACACATCTATCTCTGTAAGCGGAACTCCTGCTAAACGAAACGGGTTTTTTCAGTCCGTTGAAGTTCCGTTTATCGAGAGTCTACTGTACTTCATCACTGTTTCTTTACGCCAGCTACTTAGACGCAACATAATTAACCGTTGTAATACTTTCCACCTTTCAACAACCCTTGGTACCCTATACAATTTCACAAAAATTTCCCGGAGACGCACAAAACATTTCACGTCAAAATTTCTTTTCCGAATGTTTTAGATTAGTGCCATATAAAGTGAACATTTCACCTCTTGTGCAGTACATTACATCTGAGAAAGAAGCTTCCAATCAACTTGAGGCTACTATAATTTTATGGACCAGTGAACGTGGTTTGTAAAAGAATATTTAGCGCTGCCTAATATATGACTAATAAACTTTATAATATGACAATTTAGCGGTTAGTTCATCCACAATCTGCCGAAGGAGAGGAAACAGCATGCGCCACTCGTGGCCCCCGCACCAATACCACTAGGAGGTTACAGGGGTTCTCAATGCATTTTCATGCCAGAATCCGCTTTCAAAATATTAATTTTTGAATACTTCTGGAAATATACCGACTTTTTGCTTGTTCACGAGGAAGCTGTAAGGTTAAGCATGCTGCCAATCTCGTCAATGTAGCCATCCGGACTTGCCAGTGTGTCGTCGTATGCCCACGTCAGCAAAACGGCGGGGTAGATGACACCAAGGATAGGGCACTTCAGAACGCACTTTTCTTGCTAAATGTATGTATTTTCTCCAAAGGAGAAATTACTACAGTATTTTCTCATTTGCTTTACGAGGCATTCTTGACTGTCAACCCTTCTTTCTGTCTCAATTCAACGAGCCCCTCATTTCCCATTTCTGATTCGCTACATGCATAGCCAGCACGTCTGTTCTGGCAGTCTTGGTGCCATAGGTAGCTTAAGAGGGTTCAACGCTGGTCCACCCCTCTCGACATGCCGTAGACACTCGAGTCACGGCCCGGGGGTTAAAAAGAAGGTCCCCTTCACCCCGAGTAGTCCGAGTGGTGCTCGGACCGAGTAGTCCGAGGAAACAAAATGCGTTAACATGAATACCCGAGAAAGTGGAGGGGAAACAGCCCCGCCGACACATATATATATGTATGTATAGAGAGAGAGAGATAGGGAGGGAGAGATTGCGAGAAGGGCTGTCTTAGTGTGCCGTAAAAATAGTAAATAATGTGTATAGCTTCTGACAAAACTGTTTATTTGTCCACATTTCGGTCGCATGCCGACCTTTATAAAGGTCGGCATCGGACCGAAACGTCGACAAATAAACAGTTTTGTTAGAAGCTATACCCATTTTTTACTATATATATATATATATATATATATATATATATGTGTGTGTGTGTGTGTGTCTGAACATCCTCCATAAATATAAGACCCCGCTGAAGTCGACAGTTGGTATAGCGCAGTTGGTAGCGCACCGCATGCGTTATGCGGAGCTCGTGGGTTCGATTCCCGCTTCTGATGATGGCGGATTGTTTCTAGACTTTGATTTTTGTATTCCTGTATCATACGAAAATGGCAATCACCTCCTCATTCGGCGCTATAAAGCACCTTGACGTATATATATAAATATTTATATATATCTATATATATATATATATATATATATATATATATATATATATATATATATATATATATATATATATATATATATATATATATATATATCAGTGTGGTGTCGAACCGAACGGGAAACCGGAACTGAACCGAAAAAAGAAATAACGGATACCTGTACATGCCGAAACGTTTCGACCCTCCGTTGTTGATATTGCACAGTCAATGCAATTCAGTCCTTTTTTTCTTTCACGTACCATCAACTTCGTACGCGCTCGCGCACTTTCGCCTCCAGACAATTGAACTCTATCACGCTCTATGTAACAACAGGGGAAATGAATGAGCACCAATGTAGCAATGGTCTGTTGCTGCTGGAAGCACGAGCGTAGTGCAAGCTGACCAAACGAAATGTCATTCTCGGCAGCTTGCAGGGGATATAAAACGACTTTGCCCTTCCCTAGCTGCGATTTTATTGGAGCAATCAGGCTGCAGGAGTGCTCCACTGCGCAACAGCGAAAGCCCACACCAGATGTGTGCAAACTGTTTGCATTTAATAATTTGTTTAAAAGGTCTGACACCTGCAAATTGTAAATATTTGACAAGTGTGACCGCAGGAGCTGCTCACTGGCTAAGCCGTTTGCTGCTGACCACAAGTGGCCTCGATCTCCCTTCCCCACGACCATTTTTATGAAGTAGATGGAAATCGAGAACGTCCGTGTATCGAGATTTTGATCCACGTTTAATATCGCCAGCTGGTTAAAATAAGTCTGCCGGCCTGCAACATAAGCTGCGCCTCGGAGCAGAGATATAGCACGGGGCATCAAATGCGCCAGTTGTTTTTTAAAATGTGTTTACGCGAAAAACAACAAAAAAGAAAAGGCGAATCACGTTGTTTTAAAATATTTCTCAAAAAGTAAGTAAAACAGAAGAAGTGAAAAAAATCACCAAAGCGTGGATATTGCTCTATACTCTACTTTGCCCTGCCTTTCATAACCAAACGTGTCATCAATGCGATGGAAGTGAGTTCCGTGGTCAGTTTTTGAGGACAGTGCAGTGGACAAGTTCCGTTTTTTACAGATACAAATAACAACAGATATGTCAGGGAAAGCTGTCAAGGTGTGCACTTCATCCCTTGGCAAGAAACTGCAGCCCTCGGCCTTGTCTTGGAAGCAGAAACAGTAATAAAGCAGATGACAGTGCAGAAAGGCAGGCCGGTACCTCCCACTGTCCCATTCGCCCCGCGATCGTCTTTTCTGATTGTTTGTGTCTTTCAGAACTGCTTTTTTTCGAAGTTGCACTTGTACTGACTGCCCAACTCGCTACATTACTTCTACTGCTACTCGTTCCGGAGGGGAGTACTGCTGTGGACGAATTAAAGAGCGTCTACCCAAAAAAGTCCCATCTCATGCTCCGCGCGTCAAATTCCCCTTTTATATTGTAAGAGCATAATCTGTTATAAGATTCCGCAATGTAGCACATGGAACGATGGCCGGGTGTCAAGCGGTACGATGACATACTGAATGCAATGCACATATCCGGTATAGCTATCGCAAAAGGAATTGGAGTGGTCAGAGCAATAATGCAGTGCCTGAGCGTTAACCAAAGCTTACTTTTAACAAAAGTGTAACTAACACATTCGTAAGGTGAGAGCTAAGAAATTATTCAGGGTGACCAAATAATCTTATTCATTGGTAGTATTTATGTGCTGTTGCAGAATTTTTCTGTTTTGTTACAAATATAAAAAATATGCGCCATTGGTATTAAGCGCTGGTATTAGAACGCGCCAGTACGCAGGCGTAAATTTAAGGCTTCAAGGTTAGCGTGATGGGCGATTCCATAGCGACGATTGCAATTTCAACAAAAAATGAAAGGGCGGAAAATATATCCCACCGTCATATCTCTCGGCGGTGGCTTTATGAATAGTCGCAAGGACAACATAAAATCTGGGCGAGAAACTAGATGGTAAATCGTCACCACTTCATCTGTTTTTCTAACATCTCGTATTTGTTTAAAGTTTGCTTTGCAATTGCACCACTGCCCTTGGGGAACAGCAGCACCTTGAATTTTTGTTTCTATTTTGATTTGAGTGTCGTTTTAAACGACTAAATGTTTTTTCTTATTTTAGTGGTAATGCAACTCATCTAACCGGTTCGCGAACCGGTTCGGTACGTGGTTTTGTCGAACCGGAACTGAACTGGAACGAAATGATTTCGCCTGATCCCGAACCGTAACCAAACCGGTATTTTTTTCGGTTCGACACAGACACAGACACACACACACACACACACACACACACACACACACACACACACACACACACACACACACACACACACACACACACGCACACACACATATATATATATATATATATAGGGAGTAGTAGAACTTTGAAGATGGTAGAGAACACAAGAGAAGAAAAACTTCAAACAAGGTAAAAGCACGATATATATATATATATATATATATATATATATATATATATATATATATATATATATATAGTACAAGTAAAGAGTCGGATACACAGCAAGAACAATAACAAAAAACGTTTACTTACGTAACGGCAACGGGACTTGCCTGAATCAGAGTACAGTTACATGATTTTGCTGACAGCAATATATATATATATATATATATATATAAAACAAAAGACGGTGTAAGGTATGCCCACAAATATGACCCCCACACAGCGCGCCGCCAGCACAGCTTAAAACTATTATGTTAATATAAAAGGGAACTTTAACTGTGATTCTGCCACCTTCGTATACCTCCTGCAATGCACCCTCTGCGCAAACAATACATCGGCCAGACTGAAACACCCTTTCGTTTGAGGTTTAACAATCACCGTTCTCATGCAAAAACCTGCCCTTCTTTGCCTCTATCAAAGCATGTTAACACTCCTGGTCAGTCTTTTGAATGACCAGGAATTTTTTAATCTAGTTTTAAAACGCATCACGATCGCGAGGTTCGTGAGTCCTACCTCGTCTATAAGTTTAACCCAGCGTCGTTTGGCATCAATGAAAGTTATGGGTAAGTGACGTGCCTTTCCTCCGATTAAAATTGCGGCTGCATTTCGGAGGCTAGTATTATGCCTGTTCATTTCTTTCCCTCGATAATATTCTCCCATCAGTTGGCGACCCCCCGTATAGATGGTTATAGTTTCGTGCTAGCGTCGCGTTTTTTAGCACAAAGGCTTCACTAAACCAAATTTGAGCAGCAAATCTGGACATTATGTTCTGGGTAGAAGTCTGCGGTACCATTGTTAGCTTTGATACTCTCACCTTGTAATCAATTTGTGCACGCGAGCGTGTGTGATTGCTTTCCTCTCCCCTCTCTTTTTTGTATTGCTGTTTTCTAATATTCGTTGCTGACCGCCTAGGCATTCCCTGAACTGGTACCATGTGGCGACCAGATGCGTACCGCCCGGTGCCGCGTCATACGTGTGCACCTGCCTTCTGTTATCTTTCTTTTCATGACTTGTTTGACCCCCTCTTTTTTTCTCCTTTTCTTTTTCCTGCTATTTTCCGCTCTTTTTATACGTTGTACACTCATTTCCCGTCGAAACTGTCTGTCTTACTGCTTTTGGGCGGGACCCTTGCCTCCCACCAACACAAGCCAAGTATAGTACTGTCTAGTTTCAATCACCTGACCCTGATTCTTAAAACCGGTGTGTATAGGCAGATGTTCGCCTTTTGCGAACATGGGCATATCTTCTTTGGACCTCCTTCGTTCCGCGTGATTGTGATTTTTTTGCCGATGTTAAATACGTGCATGGGCATATCTTGTTCCGACTTCTGTTTCACCCCGGTTGCCATGGGGGAAAGGGGAATTACCTTGTTAATTTTTTTTCCTTGTTTCTTTTCTTGTTTGGCTCTTTTTTCACATGTTCGTACCGCGTCACTGTGGGTTCTTGTTATCCTTTTTATCTTATTTTTCCCCCCTTCCACTTCTCTGATTCTTTTGCTGCGCACCAAGCTTGATTGCATTGCACAAACTCTCCCTTCCCTTGCCCTGCCCTCGCCATTGCTACATTTTTTATATATGGAACCCTGAAACCAACTTATTCTGTACTTTGAAGAATGGAAGTCCGCTTCCTGAAACGTCAGCAAACTTTTATTTTTATTTTTAATGTTTTTTTCGTGTGTCTCTGTCGCTACTTACGTTATTTTTTAACGCAATGCATGAGGTTTTGTTTCCAGACTATATATATATATATATATATATATATATATATATATATATATATATATATATATATATATATATGTGTGTGTGTGTGTGTGTTTGTGTGTTAGAGAAAATGCTTGACTCACGATTAAAAACAAAAATAGTGGTTTACTAACGTTTCCACTGGAGGACCAGTCCTCATTTGAGTAACCACTGGTCCTCCAGTCGAAACGTCAGTAAACAACTGTGGTGTTTGTTTTTAATCGTGAGTCAACCATTTTCTCTAATATTTCTTCGGGCTAGTCGAGAAGTTTCTTCTACTGGTTCTGTATATATATTTAGGGAGAAATAAACCTGAGAAGATGGTAGGGAACACAAAAATAGAAAAAGGCAAGTCTCCTGCTGAAACAAACGTCGTGGTTACCGTGTTCGAAGTTTTCTTATATATATATATATATATATATATATATATATATATATGTATATATATATGCATATATTATATATATCCAGGTTGTTATAGAGCTGTCGGAGGGATGAGTTCCTGCTTAATTTCTATTGTGAAGTAATATGACCAGCAGCTCGGGTTTGGTTTTCGCTGTAGGTGGCGCGTTGCCGTCAAGAAGCATAAGTGCTGCATTATTCTTGTATACGGTTCGATGGTTCTCGTCGGTGCTTGGTCGGTGTGTCGGCTGAGATTTGGCTCGCGAAAAAAGGCAACAATAAATTAGAAGGTCGCCAGACATGAATGGCAGGACAAAATGTGGCGGCGTCCCTGATATGTCCGGCGTTTACAAAGGGACCGAAAGCACTTCTTCCAATGGCTATTGTTCATTCCCAGAAGTGCTTCAAGCCTTCTCATGTGTGACAGCTGAAGGGTGCCTGCGGCAGGTGTGTTATTGAGGCACTACACGCGAGCCCCTTCCTTGACTCGGCCCACCCACTCCTTGTCTCTGCATCGAGGCCAAGTCTATTGGCAGCCCTGAAATGGGCACCGTACATACTCGGCTACTTTTGTCGAGTGGCCGTGCGGGACCTTCTGGCATGCGCGTCGGAGCAGAAGTTGCAATCTGAACAAGCACATATGTAAGCAGTGCTGTCATCTGTAAGTGTCGTTTGCAAGGACCGCTGTCACGAACCCAGACGTAATTGAAAAGAAAACGCAAGAATACCCGAGGAAATATGCGCCACGTCGGTATGTCACTGGACGTGGGTATGGTATGACCTTTGGTTGTTTGAACAGCAGCTTTTAGTTCCGCCGTCGAGCGCTACCAGAAAACTCCCCCAGCCGAGTGCACTTGAGCGCGCGCCTCATGAGGAGCGTCCGGCGTCGGCCGGCTCGCCCTTCGAGAACACCGTGACCAGTGTTCGCGCATGAAATGGGAAGCACAGACGCCGAGTTCGCCCTCAGACGCCGAGTTCGCGAAGCCGGTTGCCGCGGGTTCTAGCGCGTGCTAACGCGGTCCACTTTGGGAGAGATGGGAAAGCCTGCGGAAAAAGCTATCCGGGCCAGATTTAATGATGAACTTTCAGCGGCAAGTTCGGAAATTCATTTGAGGTGCAACAGCCGGATCTCTGACGAAGGGAGAGGGGTCACCAGCTCTGCTGTTTCTCCAGCCTTGCACCACTAGTGCATGATGCGCCAATTTTTTTCTACATTGTATTCGAAGTTTTACTTTACGCTTTTTTGGATACAGTGATGCAAATAAACCTCTGCGCTCCTAACCAGTCATTTTGTTGACGTTCCCTTTCCTGGCGTAGGTTAGTGTCCGGAACTATGGAACATATTCGTCTTGGACTTGATCGCAGTTAGCACAGGACCGGGATAATTGGAGAATAATAGAAGAGGCCTTTGCCCTGCAGTGGGCGTACATAGGCTGGTGGTGGTGATGATGATGATGATGAGGTCATTGAATATTACTAAAAGGGTTCATTTCGTTTCTTTATGAATCATTCGGCTGATATTTTGCTTCCCGGGGGTGGAGATATGAGGCTTTGTGTAGCAACTATTTATAAGAATTCTGACTCCTGGCCACGTCAGAGGAATTGTTGCTCTGGCTTTGTGTCCTGGCCACTCCCAAACTATATTTGCAGCACAAAAACTAAACTACTGGCAATGACCCGCACCGCTGTGAGCGATAGTCGACAGAGTAAATTCAGTAATTTTTAATGCACTTGAAGTAGTGCATTTACTCGTTTTTTTTTTCTTTACCACAAAATCAACTTTCACGTCCATCGGAAAAGGTGGGACGACTTCTCGTTCAGAAGTAAGGTGCCTCGGCCACATTGCAAGATCGGTGGCTTCCGGTAAAGTATCGGCGCTTCGAGATGGGCCCAACAAATTATTATGAGGTCCAAACCCGCTGCATTTATTTTGGCGATGGCCGAAGCTACCTGAGTGCGGCAGTGCGTTTGCGCAGTGGGGGTGAGCATGGCCTAAAGGGAGGAGCACCCCAGCGGGTACGTGGAGCGCAAGCGCACTGTGTGCAAAAGAAGTGACGTGTCGTGGTGCCACGGAACCTGGGAATTCGAGTCTTTTTTATTCGAACCAAAGTAGTAATAGTCGTAATACTCCGCACTCCGGCCGCAGAATAACTCATGAAGTGCGTTCCCAGCTGTAGGAAGCCGGGAATAGATATAAAAACGAACGCCTGAACTTAGCCTCATTTTGTTTTCTGCCCTTGTCTTTATTATACAACCTGAATTTTTGAAACTCTATACTTCTCATAAGCTCCTTTGCGAAAGATCTTCTAGCACGGAGGGCTTAACTTTTTTGCTTTTTCTTTTAGTGTCTGTGTGGTTGGGGGGGGGGGGGGGGAGTGTGAAACTCGTGCTTCTTTTCTTATCCCGCAACTTGCTTGCATTTTTAGAGGATGTAGTAACGAGTTTTTTTTAAGAGCATCAAGGGTTATTCACTACAAAACAAGCACATGCCGGGCATTTCTAAGGCTGCGGAAACTACACGGGCAAGAACTGAACGTGTTGAGGCCCATGGTTTGTTGATGGCATGCGTGTTTTATTTCCATAGTGCAAATCTATTAACCTAAGAAGACCCATTGCATCCAAATGGGTCTGTTAAATTCTGATTTGTCGATCACGATAGCGACGAAAAGTGCCAACCATGGAGTACGTACTTCATTTTCGAGGTTCTGGTGAAGAAAAATAAGCGGCTTCGTTACCTGTAGAAGTTTGTACTGATAGTGCCGCCAACATCGATGGCGTTTATCATATGTTGCCTCCTTTTAGTGGATCGAAGAAGAGAATAACAAAAATTATTAACAATGTCTACTCCTGGCCCTTAAGAAGACCGCAAGTAAGCTACTCCAGCCCTGTATTACTATTGTTTTAACGGTTCCACGTGTTCTCCGGAGCCAGGTTACGTTCACCTTGCTCCTACTCCGGGCAACTCAGACTATTTGGAATGGTTTCTTTCTCGCTATTGCTTGTCCTGTTTGACCAGAACTATGGCCTAATTCCGCTGTTTAAGCCAATAAAACCATTTTAGTTGCTTTGGTTTAAAAGCATATCGTGTTTGAACAGAACATGCAACAAAAAATTTCTTGTCTATAAACAAGGTTTAGCTCTAGGTAAAAGATCGCATTAAACTTTATTACGAAATTACCCTGCAACATTTCTGTAACTCAGTGCTTCTAGGGGAACATTATTTGATGAATTAACTCGTTAACGAGAATACAATCTACGTTTCATTTTATGCTATTTTACAGCAAATTACCCTACACTTGCTGCCTTCACTCCGAATTTTCCACCCAAACAGCTGCGTTAAGGAAAGCGGGCCTCCCTTTGTCTCTTTACGGACACTTGACTCCGTGCTCATTTTTATTTTCCGTTGACCAGGCGCGCGAGTGATGCCGCATTGACCGGTCGTGCAAGGCAGTGAAGTGGCGTCTGAATGATCGCCGTAAACCGTATATCACTCGTCTTGGTTACTTTGAACGTTGCGATTTCTTGAGCGGCAGCGTTTAGGTCGGGAGTAGTGCTTTTCGATTCCGGCACGTCCACCGCGGGCGCAGCCACCTACGACAGGAACGAGGCGTTCTTCGCTAGAGCTGGAAGTAACCTTGACGGGAGAGACTGCGTTATCCCTTCCCGCGAAAGCACGAGTGGTTCGTTCCGCTTGGTGCCCCATTGGTTCCGCCAAACGGCCGATTAGGGGTTCGGCTATTCATGCATTACAGCTGTCAATGACGGCACTGGGTCATTTGTCTCTCGGCCCTCCGCTACAAGCTTCCCGGTCAGCTTCGCAAACGGGGCTTTGGCAAACAGCCCGAGGACGATTTCAACTTCGGGTCTCAAGAAGCGGCGAATTTCACTTGTAGCTGAAGGAAGAAAAAAATAAAATAATTATCACTCTCACTGCCCATACCCAGTACACGTAGGCCTGTCTGAAAAAGTCCACATTCAAAATTTGGCAACTTTGAGGGTGCATGGTAGCGAGTGCTGCATACACTACAGCTGTGCCACTCAACAGGGAATGTAATTTTTCTCATCGCCACTCCAGACTCACCGATCAGAGGACAGAGAGAACGTATTGCGGGTGGTTTTATTTTTGGAGTGAATTTTTATCCTGTGACATTTCCTATTAAAATACGAGATTTCAATTCTGATAATGCTCTCGGTCTTTACAATAATGAGAAGCATATACCCCCTCGCCCAACCCGATGTTTAAAAAATTCGGAATCTTGATCATGCTTCTGGGTTATTTGTATATCACGTGATCAGCATCTCGATCATTTGTACGTCATGTGAAGCAATGCGGGCAGATGTACACACCTATTGACGCGTTATGGAGAAGTGCTGAGCCGTTCTACGTATTTTGTATGGGAACTCCTTCCAAGCGAATCCTTAGTGTTCTCACTGATGGCGCCTGTAACGCAAAAAGACGTCTGCAGGACACCCAACTTTCTCTGATGATGATGAAGAATGATTGTGGGTGAAGTCAAACCGAAAACGCTTCCCGTGGCCGCAATCGAACCTGGCTTCCTTGCGTTATAAAGCCGACGTCTATCCGATTACTCCATCTCGACATGGTCGAAACTCAGTCCAAACTCAGACCACAACCAAAGAATCCGTCATGAGCAAGTTTCGGGTTCAATCATCGTCGCCGTTAGACGGAGGGGGGGCATGATTTTTTTTTTTTTTTTTTTGCTTGTCGACGCTTGTTTTGTGCACTTTCCTCGTCCTCGTTTATTTTTTGCGTTGTTACAAGGGTGTCCCTTTGATCTAGCCCAACTTACCACCCTTTCACAGTTCTTAGTTTTGCGTTTTTATGTAGCCACCAGGCATAGTAACCGGTAATCAGGACTTCCCCGCATCTAGTTTGTGAGTTTTATGTTACCAGTGTTTGTCACTTTGGTCTAACCCCATTAAATTTATTCTGTACGCTAAAATTTATTCTGGCCGCTTAAATTTGTGCTAGACGCTGTGAGACAGTTTTAAGGGTATCTTCATTATAGGTTTATGTCTTAGATCCAGGACGACGTTGTCGTTGCAAAAGTACGCGTAGGAACAGACCGCCCGTCCTGATTAGGAACAGCCCGTTGCTAATGTGTGCCGTCTGCATGCCTCAGTCTGGGGAACCTTGTCATGGACTGGCCACGTATTAGGATAATCATTTGCTAGAACGTGCACTCTTAGCCTGCGATTCCTTTTCTGCCTCTTGTACGCGTTGTGTGAGGTCTGCGCGTGGTTTCGCGTATACTGGTGCTGTCTCAAACCATAAAATCTCGGGAGCTACTGACCACGAACTGTTTGCTCCAATATTAGCTCAGCCAGTAATTTGCCTTGCTCGGAATCCCTTGGTGCCAGGTTCGATTCTGAAGGGGGGGGGGGGGTTGTAGGTTGTATTTATGTTTTAGCCGTCTGTACGGTGTGAGTGCGCGTATAGAACTCTGATGCGTGATGAGCTGATATGTCGCTTTTCTCAAGGAAATACGCATACAAACAAAACACACTTTGCGTTCAGAAGTCAGACAAGATGGCTTGGTCTCACAACTAGATGCACCGCAACAACTTACAGTGTAAACGAACTTTATTATATTTATGCGTGTCCACAAATATGCAACGAAATGTGATGTCCTGGAGATTGGCATTCTCCGTGATATTGCAGAATACCTTCATTATCGGCTTCGAGCATACTATTTTACATAAGTGTGCTCACTAGATTACAATTCATGAATATTTGAGCGCACAAAGGTTGAAACCGGGTAACGCCAGAAGAAATATCATATTACTTTAGGCATTGCGAGAAATGGGTTGTACACACATCCAGGCTAACAGCAGAAGTCAACTGACGCCAGAGCTGATCCTCACCATTTTGGCATGTTTGTGTTATTCAAATCTTCTCGGAGATAATGGCGGACCAGATGATGTCGAACCGCTCCGTCAACAGAAGTAACATCTTCTAAGACGCAGGTGTTTAGATGAGTAATTTGATGCATTTTTTGAAGCAAAAAAAAATGGGATGCTTTCATTTTACAAAAAGGCTGTAGTCCTTAGCGCTATGTTTGTGATGTCAAAAAAAGAACCGACAAAATCTGGGAAGCACGAGGCTGTGAGCGGGGCCACTTAGAAAAATCAAATACCCTCCGTCTAATGGCGACGATGGTTGAAAGGCGAAGCTTTCCTGCGTGCGAAAATCAAACGGCAAAGTTGCAATCAATGTCAAAGCGTCAATCAATGTTGCGCTGCAATCAATGTCAAAGCGTCAACGATCAAAATGCGAAATATCTGACACTCAAAGTCCAAGCGTCAACAATCAAAGTGAAAACTTCCGGCGAGTCGAAGTTCCAACTCAGACTAGTGCAAACGAATCCCTCACGTGAAAGCTGAGCGCTAATCCCCTCCCTCCAGCATCAACCGAGTCGGAATGGCGCGTTCGGATAGACGTAGGCTTCATAACGCGAGGAACCGACGTCCGATCCCCACCAATGGAAGCGTTTTATCGTCATCATGCGCCCCACAATGGAGCAAAGGTGACTTTCATGCAGCGCATTTTGTTACGACATCTGCATCAGTGAGGCCAAGCGAGCTTCGCTTTATTAACAACCTTGACGCTTATTTGTAAAAATAAAATAATTTGGTAACACACACTACAGCTCTTGCTCTCCGTACAACCGCCTAACATGCGCATGCAAAAAAATTGTTTTTTTTTTTTTTACCAGCCGCTCAAATATACGGAAGGGGTCCACAAAACATCTCCAGAATTTACCAAACGGTGAAGGCCGTAAGAATGTGTTGAACCAGGCGCAGCACTCATGGTTCTGCGCTCAAAAGGCAGAAGAAAATTTTAGACGTATGTGCGTCATTGTCTTACATATCGTTTCAAATTCGATTTTGAATACGAGGTGGAAATTAATTGCGCTGCCGGAAAATGTTAAATTACGGTATGTCATTGCCTAGCTTATGCATGTACACCGACAGTAAAGTGTAACGTGCACCCGAAAATACAAACGTGAACACCCCAGTTCCTTGACCATGTACACTTAGTGACAGATGATAGTAATCAAAAATGATACCTGCATACCTCGCAAAAATACATACACTGTGCAGTAGAATATGCCAACTAACCAAATTTTAAAATATTGCGTCGACGAGGCAGTGGTTCGGAATCGAAGGTTTCTTGTTGCGTTTCAGTTCATACCCAGTATAAAATATGTTCTGCTTCACGGAGATGGTACGTGCACGCTGTCTAAATTGTACTACGTCACTACTGCTGCCAAAGGCGGTCGAATGATGCAGTTCTTTGATGATCGCGAAACGCGGCCCTGCTCATCGTAGTCCAACAGTTGACAGTAGTATACATCAGGCCACTGTCAGGGATGTTGGTTCGAACGTGTTGCAGGATGTCGTCAGCAGCAGAAGGGGGGAGGTCATACTAATTGGCCGAAGCAACATCCACGCACATGCGCCCTTAGGTCTGTGTCGTCACTGCCTAATCGGCCAACGTTCCGGCTGAGCAGAGCAAAGACGTCACTGCCTACTTTCGCAATGTTCTCCGCATCTGAATAGGCTAACACTTTGTGCCCAAGCCATTCTCGAAACGCGAAACAGCGTCTAGCAAAAA
Source organism: Haemaphysalis longicornis (assembly GCF_048455015.1). Taxonomy (NCBI): domain Eukaryota; kingdom Metazoa; phylum Arthropoda; class Arachnida; order Ixodida; family Ixodidae; genus Haemaphysalis; species Haemaphysalis longicornis. The sequence goes on from NW_027526203.1 coordinate 146,929,073, forward strand.
CATTTTTTGCGCTTAAAGGAGGTTGATTATGGAGCACCGACTAGCTCGTACCCGGACTGGGTCAAGGGAAGGTCCTTTCGCAAGACATCCCACCGGGCTATTGCGGGGGAAAATCTTGGAGCTTGCGTGGCGGGAATTCAATTTGTAAACTAGGCGGCAGAACGGGACAGGCTAGGCGGCGGAACGGGACAGAGCTGAGCGGGACGTCAAATTCACTGCGCATGCCCGGATCTCCTAATAATCGTTCCCGTTTCATGGCCGCTAATGGCAGCCATGCAAGCCGAGCGCGAAGACTTGGGCTAGGAGCAGCATGGGATTGCGAAGCCCGTGAGTAAGAGTGCGCTACATCGCGGTCGCGAATCCAAGGAGCACGCGGCCACGCAGCGAACCGTTTAAGCACGCACTCTCGTGGGTACATTTGTATTTCGTTTATTCAGAGAGACGAAGAGGCAAATAATCGCTACGACTCGCGGGCACTGCGTGATGCGTAGAGCGCTCGTTACTAGCCGGTCACGTTACGGGTAGCCTTCAAAATACAGGGCGCGTCACCCTGGCTTCTCATCACCCTAGGGTTCTGATTACCCTAGGATTATTTAGGTCTGGTGGCAATGTCAGGGTACTAGCCCTAATCTGAATGTCCCCCTGATCTGAGTGGCCCAGGAAAGCAGGGCGTCCGCGGTCACATTATCTAGCCACCGCAGTCATTTGAAGTACACTTGAGACAACTGCAGGTACATTTGACACAAAATATATGCACTTAACCGAGAGTCCCCGGCTTAATTTAGTTAGGAATGCTCGGTGGATTGGTTTTTACGATAGTGAACGAGAAAAAGTGGCTGCGGAGGAAAAAAAACAAATTTCGGGTCATCTCCACTAACGTGAAACCTGGAGAGGGGCGAAGCATGCAGTGTATAGGTGTATTCATGGGGCCTTGGCGTTTTTGCCCATGGAGATGAAACCATTGGGGTAGAGGTATGGAGTTTTGTTGTAAAAGTCTCCTGTCTTTGAAGCAAGAAGCGTTCTAGCGCCAGGCGTTGGAAAACGAGTGTCTCAGTGTTTTAGTACCATGACTACATGAAACGAGGACGACGACAGGAGGCGCCGACAGTCCGAGCCCCTGAGGGCGTTGGCCCCTGAAAAATCAACGCGTCGACAAAGGCGCAGAAAGGCTCCAGCACGTGCGAGATGAAAGCAAGCAGAAAACTGGGACATGTTTTCTAGCATGAAAAACACAGGAACTGGAGAAGAATACGGACGGCACAAACGCTAGACATTCCATTCTTCTGTTAGTTCCCGTCTTTTTTACGATAGAAAACATGTCCCAGTTATCCCAGTACCACCTTGCCCAACTTTCGGCACTGATTAAAGCAAGTACAATAAGAACAGAACTCCGCTTCTGCTTTTCCAGGCAGAACAAGAAACAAAACATAAAAAAATGCGAGCTGTCGCAGGAAAAGGCGCTGGCGCAGTGTGAAGGCGGGAAAATTAAATTGCACTGAACAAACCTATGTTCAATTCATCAAGCGAGGAGTGAGACAGAGAGGGGATGAGCGTGAGGGCTGGTAGCAAAAAGCGGAGAACGGCGCCACAGCCCATATATGGCGAATCTCTGCTCTGCACTTCCGACAGCTTTCACGCTGAGTGGAACTGCTTTATTTTTTTATTCATTTGTTTATTGAAATACTTCAAGCCCACATGCATTGCAGAATGGAGTGAGTGACGACATTACACAAAGGAAGTAGTAATGGTCAGTTAAGCGATGTTAAGTCATGAATGCTGGCGATAGAGGCGGTAAGATGGTTTCAGTGGTCGTATGACTTACTCCTGAACGAGTAAAGCCAGGTGTCCGCGCCACAGTTAGTAACTCCAACCTTGAAGCCCTGGTCAATGCAAGCTGATTTGTGGGCAGCAGCAGTAATAAGGTCATGTTCTAGGATCGTGTTAGTGAAGTAAATATTCTGAAAAAGGCACAGACGCGACATTTTTTTCTTCAAACAAGGGTCGCTGACAGCAAAAGTAATTTCCAATTAAAAAAACACCTGTGGTTTGTGAGTAGCTAGTTTGTGACATTAAATCGAGCAGCGCGGTTCTGAATAGCTTCCAATGATGACGACAACAGCAGCAGCGTATGAGAGTCCTAAATCAATGACACATGTCCTAATTTCGATCTAACTAAAGTTTTATACAGTAGTAGACACGGGAGCAATACCAAAATTACGGCGTCAGAAGCCAATCATGTGATTAGCATTATTATTGGCGTAGTTGACATGCGCCAGCCATTGCAGACTATTGGTAATGTGAACGCCAAGGTGTCTATTTGTAGAGACTGAAGATAGCTACATATTGTTAATTTCATGCGAAAATATGTCAGAAAGGTTACATGATTTATGCAAAAAAACATTTGGTTAGTGTATTTGTCTCTTCATCTGGCTAAAAAAATCCCGGGCCATCTTCACTAACGTGAAACCTGGGGAGTGAAACCATTGCAGGTTAGACGTACACAGCTTTGCTGTAAAAGTCTCGTGTGTTTGAAGCAAGAAACGTTCTAGTGCGAGGCATTGGAAAGCGTGTGTCCCGGTGTGTTCTTTTAGTACACGTTTTTGTCCACGGAGATGAAAAGTTCTAGCGCGAGGGGTTGGAAAACAAGGCGTTGTGGCGGTGTTTTAGTACCGTGACTACATGACAAAGCGACGACAGGAGATGCCTAGAGCCCGAACACCTAAGAGGCTTCGCCCCGAAAAAAGATTTCCATCTTATTCTGTACCTGGGAGATGACCCTGTTAATGAGCAATGTGTGGGACTGATGTGTGGGAGTGATGGGACTGCAGCGTTTGTGAGTAATATGCCCGGAATGACTTCGCCCCATATTTTATCCTGTCTTCTCTCGTTCTTTATCTCTTTAACACTCTCTTTATCCTTTCACTTCCCCTCTAATACCTTTCTCCCGCACTGGGTTGTATGCAGGTGAGCTCTCTGCCCAGGTAAAAAATACACCACAAACAACAACAACATTTCCTATTATTTTACCTTTGTTAGCGCTGAGCTGCATAGGCCAGTTATTGCACGGTCTCCCTCGGCTACAGAGGTACAAAGTCAAGAAAAAAACGTTATATACGGTAAATCAACACTGCCAGAAAATAAACGCAATTCAAATGTTATTGCTTTGTTTTACTGTCTGTTCCTATCGAACTACCCAGGTTTCCCACTTGAACGCGTGTAAGGAAATGATACGAGAAGATTAGAAGTAGTTCTTTGCCTTTTCCTGTGACTTCAAGCAGCGTTTCGAGTATGTGAATGTGCACACTTAGTGCGACCTGCGGTGGCGCAACTTCTAGGCAGATCGAAAATTCCCTCCCGCATTGTCACTTGCAAGATCTCTGCTTGTTATAGGTGCAGTTTTTACATTGCTTTGATAAGATTGATTACAAGGATTCGCGGGGTTTCAGGAATGAACAGCTAAAACTTGAAAATAAAAAGCACGCGACCTCAATAATCCCCGAATGCTTCAGTAGTTTCCTGTTCGCCTGTGAGACTGGCGTGGGCTAATTGACTTCCCGCTTAAAATCTTTCGGCAGTACTAAGCTTGTTTAAAGCAGATTTTATCCTAGCTTTCGGAATTGTGCACGTACACACCCTAAGCCCGTGCAAGATGGTAATACAGTCAATTAAGAATAGTCAGACCATACGGTGGCTTGTTGGCCAATCACGTGGTTAGTTTCTCTTCCCCCCCAGCCTTCCGTACAGGTATAATGTGTTCTTAAGATTTGTCGCCTTGGTCGCAGTGGCTATGGCTAGATTCAACTATTACAACTACTGTTTTTTCGACTACAAAGCAGTTTGATGTAGTAAAGCAGGAATTAGTTTTTAGAGTCCGGAATTTTTTTTGCGCAGTGAACACCAGAGCAGATTTAATGTAAACAAAAAGCTTCAGCCTGAACGTGACTGATTTCAGCGATTTATTGGTTTCATGCAAAATAATACTGAGGCTGTCAGCGACTGGAATGCAAACCTCACTCCCAGTATAAAAATGTCTTGCTTAATGCAAAAGAGTCTTCTCCAAAAAACTGCGCACCCGCCGCGGTGGCTCAGTGGCTAAGGCGTTGTGCTGCTGAGCACGAGGTCGCGGGTTCGATTCCCGGTCGCGGCGGCCGCTTTTCTGATGGAGGCGAAAAGCAAAAACGCCCGTGTGTGATAGATTTCGGCGCACGTTAAAGATCCCCAGGTGGTCAAAATTAATCCGGAGCCCTCCACTACGGCGCGCCTCATCGCCTGCGCTGCGTCGACGCGTTAAACCCTACAATCAATCAATCAATCAATCAATCAATCAATCAATCAATCAATCAATCAATCAATCAATCAATCAATCAATCAATCAATCAATCAATCAATCAATCAATCAATCAATCAATCAATCAATCAATCAATCAATCAATCAATCAATCAATCAATCAATCAACCAATCAACCAATCAATCAATCAATCAATCAATCAATCAATCAATCAAGCAATCAATCAATCAATCAATAAAAAACTTCGCATCTTGAAGAGTACTCTCGTAGCGTAAAATTCAGTTAGGGAGCTTTCGCACCACCAAAAGGCGAAATCTGCCAGGTGCTTAGCTCACTGGTGAAAAAGGCGGTTGCAAAGTGACGCGCATCTTGATACCGCGCACAGTGCTTGCCACAAACTAAATTAACACCGCCCAGAGCCCCTTCACTGTTTCAAGTTTCATATAAAGCTAAAAAAACTCCCTGTGCTGCTTTATCTGTCAGTATTACCCATGTTGATCACACTGCCACTTTGTGGACACCTTGCACTGGAACGCAAAAGATTGCATAAAGGCGCCATGCAGACAAAACACAAGTTTGATTCATTCGAAAGATTGCCTCGTTAGATCCATACTTACACCACTTTTAACACACACTTCACTCAAATTAGCTATATAATTAGGAAAAATGGGACTGGCCCTGCGACGCACTAGCTCATTTCCCGCAACAGAACCTATGATTTCATTGCGCACAGCTGCGCGATTGGCTGAGGCCGGCAAAAGCAAATGCAAATTAGGCACGGCTTATAAGCTTCCCGAGCGAGCGATTTGCGCTTAACTATGGTGCACATTCATTTTGCAGCAGTACGAATGGTGCGGTAAACATTGAACGTTATGGAAATACACGTACGCAGAGAAGTACCGATGCGCACTGCTGTTGGTACTGCCGCACTATGCTCGTTTTAGCTGCACAGCAGTCCGCCGCTTTGGAGTTGTCTTACACGACACTGGCCGGTCGGCGTAAGCGACGTTGCCATACGTGACCTTGTTCATCGAGGATATCCCATGTTTCACGAAACGATTACTTTCTACAGTAACATAAACAAGCTAGGCGCAAATACGGTCAAAAACAAAGCAACGGTGGACAACGGTCCATCGATGAGTATGGAAGCGCAATCTGGTATGACGGTCAGCTAGCAAGGCTGCAGAGCCGATAGACCCAGTGTAAGTTAGTTTGACTACCCGAACTTATGAATTCACTGCTGGCGTCCCGAAAACATCAGGTTTGGAAGAAGAATCAAAATTTTAACCAAAATTGATTAATCGCTCAGTAAATAGGGCATAATTTGCTGCCGGAGAAGCGCTAGGGGCACTATAAAACGTGAAATCTTTCGAATAAAACAGTATTTTGTCCGCATGTCCCCTTTAAGGGTTTGTGCAGCACTATTTTAACGCCATAACAAACCTGCGTCATGTTTTAATTGTACGTACAGGAATATTTAAGCCGGCACGTGTTACACGTCTACGTCATACGGGCAACTCAAAAATTGCCGTGAAAGGTGCGTGAAAAGTGAACGCGCCCTCCTTGATTGTAGCCTCACTCCAACACTAGCTTTCCAGATGGATGCGGCTCCTTGAAATCGCAGCCTCTCAAAATATATGAAGTTGAGACCAAAATGACAGCTTTATTAATTTTATTTAGCTTCAGTCAAAGTAATTGTCGAGAAAGATAAAAGCGGACAAAAGAAAGGCTTTTCTCTGGCACATCTTGTACGATCGACGATCTTTGGCGCCGTGAACTCGCAATGCCATCGACACCCAAAGCATATTCTAATCTGGCGGCATCCGGCGGGTGGCTGGTGATTCGGTGATATGCATTTGCGCACCTAACCTACATTCACACTTTTTATTACGATCACTTCACCCCGAGCTGGCATCGAAACGCAGGGCGCTACGAGTAGTTAATTCTGTTTTTTTGTTTTGTTTCTTTTGGGGGGGGGGAGAGGGGGGTGGAAGATTCAGAGTACGCGGGGGACAGGTGCGTGGCTGCTGCTTCATCACTACCCATTTTAAAGCAATGAAGCTTGCCAATGAAGCTTGCCAGGGAGAGACAGGACAAGACAACTTGCGCTTTTTTACAACGGACTCTGCAGAGTTTGTTCAAAAATTGGCCCATTACCTTCCTAGCCAATCGCGGCCGCGTCAGTAGGGAAAATGAGAGAGTGATGATCAATTTTCTCGAAAATGTGATAATGCTACCTTTCCCGCTGCAGCCCGCAACTAAAAATCCTACACGGCGGAAAAAATTATATAGGCAGAGGGGGAATGTATGTATAATTGTCGTCGTATGTATATGTATGTCGTATGTATAATTGACTTTAACACATCCACATGTCCCTTCGAAATGACCAGCATTCAGTCCCAACAGAAAGTCAATGTGTGTTCTCAATGATTCAGTGCGTACAAGTAAAAAGTGTCCTTGAAACTAAAAGAAACATGTGAAGGTTGGAAAGGGGAGCAAGTGGCCTGCAGTTGGAACGATACCGCCCTTTGTTCAGTAAAAATCAAAATGACTGCTGATATTCAAGGATTTCGTTCGCAGAAATGGGTCCGAGCAAGAACCAGTTGACGGGGGAGCGTGAGGGAAATTGGTCGCTATAGAGCATCAACGCCCGCGCCAAGCTTGGGCCGCCTTGACGTTCCTGCGTCGTGCTCTGTTTCAATGTCGCGTGCGCTTTGTGTATCGCCAGAACACCTTTTCTGGTCACCAACGCAGCCTTCCATTATTGCTTAAGCGCCATTGGGGGCAGCGGAAAGATTTGAGGCCTTAGCCGGGCGCTCGGGCCGCGTCATAGTATGCTATTAAGCGGGAAGGACGAAAACTTAATAAGAAGAAAAATGAAGGGCAAAATAAGAGCGAGCAAATAAATGCACCGGGGTGGATGCGAAACTGGGCAGCACTCCGTCCGCAGGTTGCCCTTTGGTAAGGCGTGGCGGCGCCCCGATTCCAAACGAAAGACGATGTTTTAGCGCCCTATAAAGGCGATCAAGGCCCGAAATCCCTTTCGTGAAAAAGTCTACAAAGGGCCATGACACGAAGAGGCCCGCTAGGTGCCGCGAAAGGAGGCAGTGGGGCGTCACAAAACACCGTGGTTGACCGATTGTTGGTCCGGGCGGATGCGTGCCTCTCCCAAGGACGTTTGCTGCGGCCAGTGGAGGCAATCTTGCGGCGGTTCAGCTCCAGTTAGGAGAGCTTAGTAACGGAATAAGCAAACTGGTGTAGCTGGAAATAAATTCTACAAGCTAGAAACGAGGGTAATTTTTGACATCACGGTTTGGGGACTAATATTAGAAGGGGAGCGGGTCGGCCGAAATGTAGTCTGAAACCCCTGAATCAGCAATTGACTGAAATGGATAGATCACCGGTCGGCTTACAGTTATGCGGATGGTATTGTTGCCATGAAAGCGGAAAACCTTTCCCACAGCAGTACAAAAGGTGGCTGACTAGCGAATCCATTTCTTGGCGTCGTGTATTGAGCGCGTATTGAGCGCGTGTATTGAGTGCGTTTGAGCGCGAAAGTTGTCATTTTCGTATTCAGTGCTCTGGATCACATCATCTCCCTCCCTCGCTACTTTCCTCCAAGACCTTATTGTCAAGTGTACCCTTTACTTTTTACGCATTTTTCTTGCCGACAACTAATTTCTACATCAGAATGTACGGTTTGTTGTTATTATTGCGATCTGGGCTGACACATATATTTGATTCTCTAACCAAAAAAGTTGATTTGTTTTATGAATTTGTCTATAAGTAGTCATGATTTGTTTCTGTGTGGATTTTTCGTTTGCTTGTTTGTGGCTTTTCTGTTCACTACGCAGAGCGTAGTGGAATGCCAATTTTGTTTTCACCGCGAATAGCGCAGTAGAATGTCAAAATCTGCCCTCCATTGCAACGTGCTATCGATGCCAGCTGTAAGGGTGATGGGAGCTCCGTCAAGCTACTTCGCTTTTACTCCGACCTCCCCCGTCAGTAGTATTCATAAGAATAAAGAATGTCATTAATAAAGTGCTCCCTTCACCCTCATTGTGTTGGCACCGCACGAGAGATCAACCCAATGCAGTTGCTTACCTTGAAAGCGCCTGAGTCTTCATGCGTACTACCGCGAGGTCGTTGGTAAACAAGGCTAACCGGTGCCGTCCCCACGCCGCCCACAAGCAAGATCAATGAGCTCATAGTATATGCCCATCAAGGCTGATCTGCCTAGCTGAGGGCGATGCAGAAATTATCGAAGGAGGCTGCTGCAGTGGCAGTGTGTGCTTTGGGCCTGATTCGCGCGGACGATAACATTCGGTGGGCAGTAGTTCTACTTACCAAGAGCGAAACAGGAAGCTCGTTTTGGGAAAGCTTGTTGATTTTGTATGTAGTGTCTTGAATCACGTCCCCATAGCATCAGCACCTCAAGACAGATACAACCGCTGCCTTTACTTGGTTTGAAATCGTTTCATGTCATACGCGTACTCCCGCGAGGTTGTTTGTAAACAAGGCTAACCGGGCCCGCCCGAACATCGCCTGCAAGCGAATTCACCGCGCTTGCTTATACTATGGACTTATGAAGGCTAATCTGTCGCGCTGGAGGCGATGCAGAGATATCGAGGGCGGCAGGTGGGCTGGCATTGCGAGCTTCAAGCAGGGTTTGCGCGCGCAGTAATCTGCGCAGCGCAGTAGGCATCTAAAGAGCAAAACAGCGCACATTGCTACTCCCGGGGAATCAGATATTTTAAAGCTCTCGAGCGTATTTATTTCAATAAATAAGCTTGTGCAATTCCGAAAACGTCCCCCCGATTAGAGCTCGAAGAAATGGAAGCGTAAATTGATTCCGTCGCCTAAGAAGTACTCATATTGAGGGGACATTATATCCGTTTTTAAACATGACTATTTGTTTCCCGTATAACAGACTTAAGGAAAAATTCAGGAGCCACCTTGGGCGACGTAAGTCGGTTGCCAGCGAAGATGTTCGGAGTACCAAAACGAACACACGATTAAATCAACTGACATAAGGAAACACACGTAGGAAGGGTTCAATTTTGTCCGAACAGAGATGACAAGGACCTTGCTGTGTCTTTAGTCCGTATTCCAAAATGCCAACCGCCGTGTGCGGGAAGGCCAATGTTCATGAATAGTAGCCGCGGCGCGACTCGTTCTCTATCGCCGCTCTTCTAAGGCATTGAGTTTCGGAAGGTGAGCCGTCTTCTCGGGGCACACGCAACCAAAATGTATCGGAAAGAAGCGGGGTTTCGTGCTTCCGATGCTTGCGTGGTGTTGTCTCTCGGGGAGCACGTGAAGGGTAGCGTCGCGGTTATTCTCTTCGCTTCCACCTCCTTTCTACTTCTGTCTCCTTTCTGCACCCACGAATAACACCGACCAACGGGGCTAACAGCTTGGCTGCAGAAGGTGGGCGATGGACGCATTCGGGCATTACATTCTGAGGCGAGAACGCACGACTTCCTTATACCGGAGAGCTGTAATTGGGCTCTCTTTGTGCTTAACTGCCCGCAAGTGTTAACGCGTTTTAATAACATTAGCGATAACTCAACCAAGCTAATGGCTTATACAATTTGTGACTCGAAAACTAATATGGACATTCTCAAACGTTTGCTGATACCGACACATCCGCTTGATTAGAGGTTATGTATTTGGGGTCCTATAATTGAAATTCTTACCTGGTTTTCGTACTTCAACGACAGTGGCTAATCGGTTCGAATATTTGCAGATTGTTTTAAAAATAATATGGGAAATATCAACAAATATGATAGAAGCTGGACATGTGGATAAAAATTGAAATTAGTGTGAAGCGCTTCTGCCGGTCATATATATTTCGGTGTTGTTGCGAGATTACCAAGAGAGGGTGTTTGTTTGCACCTTCTGCAGTTTTGGCAGCTACTTGTTGATTGGGGTATAAGCTGATACTTGAAATAAGCTTAGTTTCAGTTCTTGGCTTTTGTATTCGGGTTTAAGTTGAAATTGGAAATTTGTGTTTTTAAATTATTGTCAACATATTCCATGGATTCAGAAACCGGTAAGTTGGTTCGGTAACCGTTGTATTTGTTGTACAAAGGCGCTGGCGATAAAAATGTCAGAGTACACGAAAGGTCTCCTCACACTGCATTTTACAATTTCTGCCTTCTGGCTGCAGTGGTGGATGCTTCTGGCAAAATCCCCAGCGGCTTCTCCGACGGCAGCCTTGCCGAGTTGGGAGACTACGACTTGTGCCTGCGGGTGTCCGTGCACAAGGGTGGCCGGCCGTCTGCTGAGAGGCTTTTCCGGGGTCAGTACTGCAGCTTTACCCTCGACCCTCCCCTCCCGCCCAAACCCTCGGTGATCCGGAACACCGAGCCGCTATTGGACACCAGCACCTTGGACAACTACACGGTATATAATCTTTTGTAACACCAATACTAATGAAAAGTCTTTTCAGCGTGGAGGTAAATTTCGCAGAAAGTTCATGACATCAAAGTTGAATCGTTATCTTTAATGTCTAAAAACCGTCGGCAAATACTAAATCAGTAAATAATATAATCGGATAGGAAGGCCGCCAGTCTAAAGGCGAATAGGTCAATAACTAGGGATTTTTTACTATGGTTATTGCAGTTAACATCTGTATTTATGTACGAAAGAAACTGACGAAAAATACGCGTGCCGAGTGGGGACTGAACCCACGCCTCCCGATTAGATCTGGTATGTCTGCCGGAATTCGCAAGGCACCCGAGATTTAATCGCAATGCGTGGGTTCGTGGTCATCATAGCAACCCCCTCCGAGTTGTTTTCTTGTCATCCAATTTTTTACTAATGAAATCATTATTAAACAGAACGGAGTCGGTGACATCATAAATTTTCGATTGAAGCAGAATGTCTTACGTCGTATTGATGTAATCTATTAAAAAATTCGTAGGGGATGATACTTTTCGATTCTATGATGGATGGTTTCTCGTCCGTCGCAGTCCATCGTCCGTCGCAGTAAACTGAGGTGGTGTGGTTATACCACCTCAGTTTACTGCGACAGACGATGATTGGCAGATTTGGCTATCAATGGCGAAATTTTGAGATTTGGTTATCAATATCAAAGCTGACCTGTTTTATTTTCACTTGCGATCTTTTTTTTTGTTTTTTTTTTCTGACAACCACCAAGATATACGCTACTTGAACTTCGTCAATTACGCACTTTTTTGCCGATTCAATGCACTACAGTATTTGCGTCGGGGTACTCAACAAAAAAATGCTTGGCTTACGTATTTTAAAATTAAGAAAAAACCATTATCGGAGGCAATTGAAGTAAGGTCCCATGGGTACTTACTGCTAAGCAAAACGCTGGGGTTTCGTGTGCTGGGGTTTCATGTATGCGGCCTTCCAATGAAGGCCGCATAGTTGAATGGAGAAAACGTGAAAATTACAATAGGCCAACAAAGCATAGTTAGTCACGAGGATCAATCCTGGGACTCCTAGCATGTTCTATGCATCAATGACCATGTTCGTGAAGAGGAACAAAGTTAGCATGAAATTAACATTTGATTTGTGCATAATACGCTTCTACCAGATCCAGCAGCTACACAAAACGGGAGCTTGTGCACGGTCACATCGCAAAGTTTCTATTCAAGTTCCAAGCTTGTATTCAACAGCGGAAGATTCGGCATGCGCTAAATTTCCTTGTTTAGGCCATGAGATGGGAATAATTTGTTCAAAGCTTCTCGATGTTAGGATGGAAGCAAGGTTGCCTGCCAGCTATCGTCTACAAAATGGTTCGTTCAGCATCGGGACGTGTCTTGTAGGATGGGGTTTTCGAATAATATATTCAATGAAATAACAGGCACATTGCAAATACTGAGATACGGAGCAAATGTCCGTGTTCTTTTTATTACACTCCTACGTAAGTAAAGAGATATCAGTAAAGTATTTGACATTGGAATGAAAAAGTTAAGAATAATTAACAGCAGTCATTGTTGCTGTAATCTGAAGAATTGCTTTACGTTCGACACATTTACGTTAGCATTCCACCACTAAAAACTAAGGATGGCGGTCAGAAGTAATCTCCGGTTGATCACAATCTACATAAACACATCTACCGTCAGGTCCATATTGGCAAGGTGCAAGAGCGCATTATTCTCAAGACACTGCAGCAGCACTTAGAAGATAGGGGACAGATACGCCAGGTTCTATGTATGAATTTAGGCAACAGCTCAGCACCCAGGACGTGTTCCTTCAAATAAAGAAGTATACAATTGCAACAGCCACCCATCAGTACCCCCGCGCCATCCTCGCCCTGGATCTTAAGGGGGCCTTTGTTAATAGGGCCCACCCGGCGATTGTTGGTCGGCTCAATCAAAGAGGTTGCGGATAACAAACCTACTGTACATTGCCGATTTTCTCACACATCGTAGAGCCATCCTCAAACTAGGGGACGTCACCTATGAAGCAATCCACCTGGGCCATCGCGGCACGCCCCAGTGATTTGTATTGTTTCTTCTGTTCAGTATCGCATTAATTCGCCTTCCCGCTGCCCTAGAGTAAGCACCGACCCTTCGACATACTCTTTATGCGAATGGCATTGCCTTGTGGCCGTGAACCGACATCTCTGGCGCATCGAAGGAATCCTCCAACTTGCTGCGGGCAGAGTAAACGCCTGTTGCCTCTGCTGTCCTCCTCAAAAGTTTAAGTTAATCATAGTTAACAAGCATATCCTTAAATCTGACCAAGACAAAACTCGATTACGCTCGATGGACACACTATTAACACGGCTCAGACATCGAAGTGCCTCGGCCTATCAAAGCCCACGAGGGTGCTGCTTTGGGCCTGTTGGTATGACATGACGGAATCTAGAAGCGCTAGGACACAGGGACAAGCGAGTGGGACAACACAAGGCGCTAGACAACACAACACAACACGCCTTGTGTTGTCCCACTCGCTTGTCCCTGTGTCCTAGCGCTTCAAGATTCCGTCTATCAAAGTCAGCACAGGAAATGACCAAACTCTTTACAACCCCAACAAAGCGACTGATCAGATAATGCATGTGCTTCGTTGCATCGCCAACCGGCACCGACACATAAAAGAGGAAGGTACTCTTCAGCTCGTTCAGCCATTTGTCATCTCCCGCCTCATTTACGTCACACCATATATTGTGCTAACTCCAGCCGACCCTGACAAGCTTAATCGCCTTATCCGTAAAGCAATCAAACAAGCTCTGGTGCTCCAGTGTAGTACGTCTACTCCAAAACTACCCAGCATGGGGCTCTAACATACCGTTGAGGAACTCATCGAAGCACACCTTTCCAGTCAACGCCTGATATCTAACCCAAACCAAGGCAGGCCTTGCGGTCCTTCGACATATCCAATGGTGATTCCCTGGCCAAACCTACCTGATACCCGTGCACGACGCTTGGCGCCAGTCTACCTCAGTCCGCCCCCTTCTCAGAAGTATTCACTGGACCTCTACCCTGGTCGTAGGGAAGTACGAAGCAAATCCTACGAAACACTTTGCAGCCGCTGCTCCGGCGTAATATCCACAGTTATCGGGATAATCAAACTGTGGTAGCAATGGCAACCTCCAGGAACACCTCATCACCAGCGCCTAAATCCAGACAATCTTCTTCCGAGACGCTGAAGAATTAGCAATTGCCCTCGCACTAATCCACTAACATCCAGGATTATACTCGCTGTTTTTGAAGCCACCTGTCAGGGGCTCCTGTAGGGACGGGTAGTCGCAGCCCTACTGTGACAGCTGAAGCAACATCAGCCTGCTCATAGGATGAACATAGTGTGGACTCTCGCCCATTCTGCATTGACGGGCAATGATTTTGCTCATCAACAGGCTCGAGACCTCTCTCACCGAGCCGACGAGACCGGAGCAGTTACTGTACCTTTTCTCAGCTGCCAAGAGATCACCCAGTACTATCGAACCAATCGACGAAACTTCCCCAGTCCTCGCACATCATTATCTAAAAGTCAAGAACTCCCACTTAGATAGACTCAGGGATGCACTTTGCCCCGTCCAATCCGTATGCATTTACTCCACTCCACTATACTCAGCTAAATCTAAACCCTGTCAGGAACCTGGAACACTGAAACACATACTATTTCACCACGCAAAAAACTCACCTTCGGCCCCGCAACCCCTCTTCTTCCCCTGAGAAGGGGGAGATGCTGCTGTACAGCTGTTGATATAATGACCAACTCTTGCTTTCAACCAGGCCTACGGCAGCCCGGACAGCACATGGGCTCCTGGACTGAGGATCACCCTCACATTATTTCTCTCACAAGTTTTCTCTCTCTCGCTCTCGAACGCTGTGCGCGCGAGTATATGGAGCGAGAGCCTTTTATGAAACTGTGACGGGTGGTCAGTGATTATGCAAGTTGGCAGAGCCGCGTTAGACGAGACTTAGGATGGATGCACTATTTTCTCAGCCCAGTATTAGTAGGCTCACAAATCGTTAATGAATGCATTTTTGGTATTTGAAACAAAATAGATGAATTCTTTTCGAAGAATACAAAAAAATACTGTGCTGGTGTAGAAAACCACTTGTGTGGAATTTACGCATTGATCAGGTCACGCACAAGGCCAACGAGATTTTGGCTACCTGGGCCGTATTTTATATAGTACATGCGTGCAGTCTTAATTGGGACATTATTCATCATTTCCTTCCGTACGCATAGGTAGAACGGAATAGCAAAAGTTATAGGGCAAGTTTACGCTGTGGCTTACGCCCACTATAATTGATTATCCTTTAGACGCTGAAGTAGAGTTGAATAAATTGCCCGCGGCAAACAAATCAGAAGTCTAGCAATAATTTTGTATTCTTTGTTAAGGTTTCCAGCTAACTCCAGATAGTAGGCGCCCGTTTCATGTTTATAAACTTCATGACGTTCTTGGGGAAAGTTTAGAAGCAATTGAAATGCCGTAAAAAGCAGATTTCGAGGAATAAAGATGGCGTGACGTTTAGTGTGCTGGAAATTTCAAGGTTACCTAGCATTGCGGCAAGGTCAGTGCCCAAACTGACGTTGTGCTATGACGTATGAATACAGCTATTATTTAAACTTCCATTTTTTACATTATTCTATCCACCCTTACTCTCTTCTATCCTTGTTATACCCCCAGGTGGTGAAGGAGGCCGCAGATCTATCATGGGGACTGTACACAACCAGACTTCGTATCGGCATCTGTGTGCCCGACCAGTGTTCAGCGCCAGAGATCGACAGGATACTGCAGTCTGGTAAGCATAGTGCAAAGCGCCTCTGGATAAACTTCCCGGTGGTATGCCTCGGGGCTTTGAGGGTACATTTATTGCTCCTCGCAAATACACAATCCGCAATCAATACGACTATTCCGCGCAGCCTTGTGGACGTACCACGTAATTATTTCTAGATTTTATTTCATTTATACTTTGGTGACAGTCCTGATTTCTCTCCTTCTTATTCAACTTCCAATCTGACGTTATGAGTGCATGAACAATAACTGTGGCAGGTAGGCAAAAATTTGCGCCATCAATCTACGGCCACAGCACGACAGAAGAGCACCCAACGTTAGAGCACGTGTGGAGGGGGTTAAGTCAGTCGAGCATTGGCTGGTGTGGCTTTGCGTTCGCATCGCTTCCCGCCTCGTAGCGTGGGTTTACGTCAATTCTAAGGGGGGAGAATCGGCCGTCAGCACGTAGGGCCAGACGGGCCGTTGTTTGAATGTGGCCCGCATGGAATACAGGAGTAGCCTCGAACCCTGCACGGTGGCTCAGTGGCTAAGGCATTGCGCTGCTGAGCACGAGGTCGCGGGTTCGATTCCCGGCCGCGGCGGCCGCTTTTCTGATGGAGGCGAAAAGCAAAAACGAACGTGTGTACGAGATTTCGGCGCACGTTAAAGATCCCCAGGTGGTCTCAGTTATTCCGGAGGGCTCCTTTACGGCGCGCCTCATCGCCTGCGTTGCGTCGGCGCGTTAAACCCTACAATCAATTCAATTCAGGAGTAGCCTCGAGAATGACCCGCACGGGTTCCTTTCCATGAATTGCCGGGATGGTGGCTGCAAACCTAAGTTTAACGAAACCAGAGTGCTCTTTCCGCACAGAGACAGGACGACGCGAGAAGTGATCGAGGCATTCAATATTGCGAATCTGGGAGATAGGTGCGTATCCCACCCTTAGATTACGCTGAACAAATAAATTGCATTCCTAGATAACAGGAAAGATCTGGCTCCAAGCACACAGTGATCAGTTTGTCTTTATCGTTTGATGTACTCTTAAGGCATCCGTAGTGCTCATAAACAATGCAACGTCATGGCTGCTTAAAAACGGTCGTATGCCGCGGGCACGTCGTCTGGTTTTAGTATATATAGTATATATAACCAATGTGTTCCTTCGACAAAAACTTAGTTGTGAGTCAGCGCTTGTCTTTTCTTATTTCCTTCTTTGTCTTCCGTCCGTGCGCGCTGTTCCTTTAGTCATGAATCAGCACCAACTCGTACAGTTGTCCGTTATGTTGAAATGCCTCTACTGGTTGACACAACAAAAGGAGTGACAGCCAGCCAATGCCGCTAAAAGGGGCATATGTTATCACTAATATGGTTACAACGCAAAGGACGTTGTGAGCTGTGTGGGCTGTGCTTGTAAGAGACGCGTGTTGGAGATTCTAAAGCGGGAGCGAGGCGTATGCATCGGGCCAGCCTCCAGTTAACGAGAAAGTGGAAAGAGGTGCTCACGCATTCTTGAAGACCCTGCAAAAAGATCTTCCGTCAATTTGGTTATCATGTACACACCTTTTCACTGAAGTGCTCTGGATATCTCATAAGGTGAGCCAATCGTTCCGTTGGACACTCCCTTCTGAGGTTTAAGGCCGCATACATCTGATTGATTGATTGTAGGGTTTAACGCGCCGACGCAACGCAAGCGATGAGGCGCACCGTAGTGGAGGGCTCCGGATTAATTTTGACCACGTGGGTATCTTTAACGTGCGTCGAAATCTCGTAAACACGGGCATTTTTGCTTTTCGCCTCCATCTGAAAAGCGGCCACCGCAGCCCGGAATCGAACCCGAGATTTCGTGCTCAGCAGCACAACGGGCCGCATACATTTGCAGTCTATCCTAATACCCACGATACTTCTTCATGTAAAGACTGCGACGTTACATTGGAAGGGTGTACGACATGAAAAGTTGATCTGTGCCAAGTAGTTACAACTGGTTTTGAGGCAGCTCGATTGGGGGACGCCCGGTATGCCAGTAAACGCGGAATGTTCCGGATACTTGAGGTTTGCATACGGCAAAGTTGCATTCGGTGAGTCTGCAGATGACCTTCAAATTATTTTCAAGACCTGCATATCGGAATGTTTATGATGCTATCATTGAAGCTATCTATGATGCTATCATTGAAACATGAAGCAATCTGACGTAACGTATGACAGACAGGTAGTGAGGAAGGCCGAAAGCTTGATGGATGAATTGCTGGAAAATATTGGGGATTGAAATTACCTTCGACACGTTGTCAGCGCTGATTGTATCCCGAGGAATTATTTACGCATTAAGTATGGGGTGGGTGCATTTGTGAAGCACCCTGCAATAATTACTATAAGGTCACGTCTCCCTTAAAAAATGGTAGGCCAAAAGATGAGTTACATCCGGCGCTAGCTTCCACTTCCAGGAGTTTTTCGGGCGCCGTTTTATCAACAAATGCCCCTTTTATCGAATGTAGTTTCAGCGAACGCCGGTTTATTAAACTACATATGTCTGTTTTTTTTTTCGACAATGTTGTTTTTCTGCTTTTATTGCCATTTTCAGCACCCATTTTGTTCAACTAGCCATTTCACGAAACGAATCCACCTAAAGTACCATTGGACGACGTTTTTACCGTGAATTATACGCCACTCCTCCTTATATAAATTGACGTGCTCTTTTGCCTTTCTATCACACTTGTTCTATTACAGATTTCTCGCTTGTTCTTTGTTACCTCGATGGCATGTCTGTTTTAAATTTTTATAATTTTACCAGTTGTGCCGCTATATTTGCAACCTTTTTCCATCCTTACTATTCCTTAGTTGTGTATCTGTGCAATACCCTGTCCGACGTTTAGGAACACGTGTTCTGGAGTACTGTTGTTCCCCAGTTTTTCTAATAACGTTGCTATTACGCAATTCACCTGCCCACCTTAGGGTTGCATTCTTTGCCTCCCGGAGAAATATCGCCCTAAGTTTTTCAGAAGCTTAGTGTTCTAAGAATTGAGCTTCGATTGTGGAAGTAAGGTCACACCAGACATAGTGGGCGCAAGAGCATCAATATTTCCTGTAGCCGCCCTTCCCTCTGTCACCAGAACCCGAGGCCATTATTGCGGTACCAAAGCTAGCCTTTCGCAGTGCTCTTTACTCAGCCGGCGTATATTTTCCAGTGCGTTTTGAGCCATGCTGTTTGCCCCAGCGCCATTATATGTGTTGATCGAGGTAGAATAAGGCTTATTAATCCTTGTAACAGTAAGCAGAGTTGCCGAAACAAGAAAAACGCGACGAGAGGAGGCGTGTCTTAGTTTGAACCAGATATTTCGCCTTTGAATACGTCTCTGGAATAGAAGTTCTGATATGTAAGAATATCGGCGGCAGCGCAATCTATAGGAATATCGTTGAAAGAAAGACAACTGAGCCGAACCAAAAATAATAAACAGTACAGACGAAAGTGCGTGGGTGGAAATCGCTTGATATGCTTAGGTGCAGAGAGAGGGGGAGAAATGGAGACGGAGAAATCTGCCTTATGGTGATTTACTATGCGGCTAACTTTGTTCTCTTCCGTTCTAAGAAATGCGTTAAGAGCAGTCGTACAAGGCTTAGAAATGCCATACCACCTTAACGCCGTCCCAATAAATAATTAAGAACGTTGAAGAAAGAAGACAATTTCCAGCTTCCAATCTGGATTTGTGACATTGGACGGACCAGCATTAAGAAATGTCAAACGTATAAGGAACAGAGGCGACAAAATAAGTAATATTTTTGTGTAGATGAAAGCGCAGATAGGAAAACATTTGTCTAGTATCTGCTCAGCTAGGTGCAAATGTCGTTGAAAGGCAACAGTCGTCTGCCGCCTCTGCAACGAAATGACATTCTTACTTTTGCCGCTCATTTGTCAGGCTCTTCCCCTCCCGTCTCACTCCTACAATAAACACGGTGTAGGTTGCCTGAATTTTACCGCGTTCGCTGCATGCGGCCCATGTTGTGTACCCTTTCTTTACTGTTAGACTTCTCGTAATGCCTGGAAACGTTTTTTTCAATGGGTATCTTTTATTTGCTATCACAAAAACCAAGCAGGCGTGTATTTTTAATTAAGAGACTACTGCAAATATCACTCGTGCATTCAAGTTTTACCTCAAATAAGCCAAAAGGTTTCTTTTTGCTTAACACTGTTGGCAAGTCTTTGCAGTGCCACCAGATTTCCTACTTTGGAAGTATTTTGCTTACGTGACCGTTTTGTTCAAGAATTAGTTTTTGCTGTTGGCCAGGCGGCTGAATCGAGGGACAGGCAGACAGACAGGCAGAAATTTTCTTCTTTAACGAGCCCAATAAAGACCATCATATTTATTTTAAAAATAAACGAAGAATATCGCTGCGCTCGAGCTAATAGGCTGAAATGCCTTGATATACCCTGTTCCGAGGGAGGACTAGAGCGAACAGATTCATTATAACAGTTCCCCCCGCGCAATGAACACAAAATTTGCTCACCAGACAAGGAAAGATCAGTAGGAAATAAACAATTAGCCCAGCTTCACTGACTGAACGTCGCGAACGCTGATATGAACAGCGATCCTTCTTGGCTTTCCCTAATCGCAAAGCTAAGCTTCATAGAAATCCTCAAACTCAGCAGATCGATTTCTGGTCGCGCCAATTCATTTTTTCCGTGTGTCCATTCCTAGCACCATCTACTGGAACTTTTTGTTGCTTTTGAGCTTGAAACACTGCACCGCAGGTGCGTCGCGAGCTCTTTTTGTATTTTGAAGGTGGGGTTTCTCATTTGCTATCACAAAAATTCAGAACAAATGTAGCTTTAATTAAAACAACAATGCAAATATCACTTGTGCATTCATGGATTGCCCCAATAATGCTTCTTTTTAATTTTGCTCAACAATGTGGACAAGTATAAACATTAGCGTCAGACTTAGTTCTTTATAATAGCTTTGCTAATATAAACATCTCTTTCAAGCATTACTTTAACTTGCTACGTGTGTTCTTTGCGGTAGCTCTCCTCCTAGCTAGGTTATGCTCTCTCCACGTCGCTGCGACCGCGTTACCTCATTACGTCCTATAAAACCCTCGACCAAGAACACATTCACCGTTAAAAAATAAATACTATAATTTTAGTTCATCAAAAACTTACTGAAGAGGCAAACCTTGCACCTTAAAGTGGTATACAGAGCACGGATGAAATTAAAAAAAGACATATTGCCAATTTTATTCCTTACAAAGCCTCGGGGAAGGTTTACACTACAACGGCCTCAATAAGGTGTACGTGTTGGTAAAATGCCATTCGATTCAATGCAATTCAATTAGCTGAGCGCGCACCTTATTGCCTAGACATGCTATTGGCTTGATTGAAGCTCGTCTTCAATAACAGGGACCAGTACACCGCAAATAATGCATCACGACAATGATGATAATTGTTAAACGTAAAAATGTGGTAAAATATTTTAAATTTAGGAGTAGTTGAGATTATTTTTATGCACGTTATGAACTACGCCGAGTGTAGCAATACCCTCCGCTATTACTTTATGGGGTCAGTACGCTGAGGGTGGCAGCAGTTTACGTCGCTGTGTCGTTGTTCGTTTGCTTGTTATTTTTGTTGCCGTGATTTTTGCGAAGCGTATTTCTTTTACGGATACAAGAACTTTTGACATTACAACGCCAGCGAAAGCAACCAAAAAAACTTACGGACTTGTAATTGTTAAAATACAAGGAAGCTGAGAAACTACAGACTTTTTACTGACGTATGGGCTAAAGTGAATCACGCGATGGTCTTGGGTTCGAATAGCTTTTATTTCCTTACTCCGATAAAGCAGCAGACTACAGTGTAAGCGCTAATTATCCACTCCAGCGAAAGGTCGGGCCTGCGTAATGGCACGTCTCTTCGATATCCGATAGAGCAAATCGGTCATAGCCTCAATACTGGCAATGTCCAAATGAGAACGAGGAAGATCAGAAAAAAGCGGAAAGTTTCAGAAGTGCCGTTTATATTTGGAATTTCTTCGGTCGCGTGGGTATCGCACCTTCAGCAGCTTTCATTTGATTAATGTGCCTATAAGCGTTATTCGTTGACATCTCCAGGACATATAAGTGTCGTGAATTGTTACTTTCCTTCGTAACACCCCATTTCTGAAATAAGCATTGTTTTCTCTTTCAGTTGCCGGAAAGCTGCTCCTCAATACAACTCTGCTCAGCTGCGAAGTTGATGCGCCGACACCACTGAATACGTCACAAATTGTGGCAATGTGAGTAATAACACGGCGCCAATGACCTATCTATGTGCGCCTGTAGAGGCGCATGTGCCAGGAGTAGGGGAAACACAGCCTTCTGTCTGGTCGTCTCGACCACAAGCAGGTGAATTTAATGCTGCTTGTGTTAACACTGTACCCCCACCCTCTGACAATGCACACTTTAAGTATAGGCTAAAGCTGCGTGCCGACACTTATGGGGACGTTAGGCTGGCTATATAAAGTATCTAAGTTTGACCTTAGGAACCACTCTTTGGGATAAAAAGAGCACACCCTCCCGAGAACAGAACTTTGTCACATTATTCGAGTTTTCAAATGAAACTTCTCCTTTCGGAAGACGCATTTGTGCTTCAGTGCACGTAAATAGACTCATTAACGACGAAGGATAAGGGCGACATTTCTATGAAGCACCACACAGCTTCTCGGCCAAACGTTTACCGTGGAAAAGGGAAGTGAAGCCCTGAGTATCAATCCTCTGTAAATTACCCGAACTTCCCTAATGTGTACTACGAATGAAGCGCCAAACTGGACGAGTCCAACAGCAGCCCTCACAATTTATGGATGTTGGAGCTACCGTATGCATAGTGTTGTACGTTTTAGGGTAAAACCCTATTTTACCTGATTCTTACATCCCGAACATGTTTGAGGAGATTCTGGTTAAACCCGATTTCTTCACGAATGGATCTTTTCAAAGGAGCAATCTGCAAAACTGTGGTATGATGTTCCGCCGTTCCCAACTAGTACTTGCTGGAAGCAAGCGCACAAACACACCTTCCGAGCTCATTGAGTATTGCAATGACTCTACCACCCGCAACTTACGACTGGCAAATGCTACCCTGACATTGATGTGCCTAGCTAGCGGCTGTGTTGCCGAGAGAACCTTCTCCCAGTGGAGATACGTCCAGTGATCAGACAGGCCTCGAATGAAGACTGACAAGCTGCGCAAGCAGATCGCAATACTGTATGTAAACAAGGATGAGTGAACAATCGTTGACCACCTTTCCGCGAATAAAATGTTTCGTTTGGTAGAAGTTATCAATCCTATTCACTCTCATTATTTATTCTTTTCCAAGCAAATGCCAAATTTTGGAAAGCATTTGACAGAGAACGCGGAAGTCCCCCCGATTACCAGCTTGAAATAGACATTGCCTTTATCCGGCTACCGTTAAAAAGCTCGTGATACCCTCTAAAATAAACTGAGTGCATTAAAATAAACTTAGTACATCTATCGATTAAACCAGAAAAAACCCCGACTTTGGAATTGTTTCACAAAAATACCCGATTTCTTCCAGAATATCAGTTCGAAAAATTGCACCCGGTTTTTGCCCCCCCCCCCCCCCCCCGATTTTGAAAAAATATAAAACCCGAATACGAACAACCCTACCTATACAGCAGCCCTTTATCCAGAAAGTTAGGAGTGCTTAGCCTTACTTCGTGCCTGATGGCGCAAATCATGCTTTATATACGCCAGGGACATCGCACATTCATTCCAATTTTTTTGCTGCGTTTTATTTGTAACTTTCAGGTGAACGTAAAAGTATGCTGTCAATATAACCAAAAATGTGCATCCGTTGCAGACAGCACGATGATGAACGTGGCTGTGAAGAAGGTTTGCGATTAAAGGCGTTAGGTTAAAGAGGAAGGTCCTATTCACCCTGAGTTATTATATATAGTGCCGCTGGACACTTCACCGCAGGCACAGAAAGCCATAACATTCACATAAATACCCCCCCAAAGAAAGGCTGGGGGGACACCGCCTGCCCGGTAGCTTAGTTGTTATGTAATCGCACCGCTATTGCGAAGGTCGTGGGTTCGGCTTCCCCCCGCTTTCTATCTATCTTTAAGACATTTCAAAAATATACCTGTTTCAAGAAGAAGAAATGACGAATCACGGACCCCCCTTCCCTTTGCCTTCCCTGGCGTCCTAAACTGCTAGACTTACTTCCTGCGTTTATTTAACGAGCCCCTTCATTTGAAATACATATACATGCATATTCATAAATATTCGAGAATAGGCTTTATTTACGCTGATGCGATGTAATTTTTAATGTCATTTGTGCTCGTTTTGGGCTATGATTACAATTTTGGAGACACCAGTATAATTCTCTTACCCTATGTAGTAGCCTCCCTAGCGTGTGTTGAGGGTCTTTGTGAAATAAAGAAATAAATATATCCACAAACGTACATACGTACACGGACCAGTTTATGTTATGTATAACTAATCAGGTGAGCGCTTGGCGTCGCCGACTCCGTGCTGCAGCTATCAGTTCATGGCTGCGAAACCTTATACCCACCATCTTTTAAAGTCGTTAGTGTTATCATGGCAACATTCATGGCGTCTTCTTTTAGCGACTTTGCTTTACTTGAGATGTTCCGATGAACACTGGAGGTCGATAGCTTATCCCCAGGATTGCTAAGCTGCTGTCCCGGTATAAAACGACATCCCGAATACCTTTTCTGACTACACTAGTTAGATGCAACTATACCAGGCAGTCTCCCTGATATACAATTGTCATCCCTCGCGAAGATTTCATCTTACCATCCAGGTCCAATATTAGGCCGCTGACTCCACATGAACTAACGACCCCACTTTTAGCCCTGAGTTCACAGCAGGTGTGCACCCGACCAGGGCTGTGGGGAGGTCTGCGGTAGAGCAAACGGTGCTAAATACCATAGGGATCACACAGGTCGCCTCTGGAATTGGAACCTGCCAAATTTCAACTCGGGAACAGCCGCTGAGCTGAATTACTAGAGGCGCTCGGGGACATTAGGTGGCGCATCCTGGGGTTGGGGTAAGTTATAACTGTTCATGTCCTTAAATTGGCCATGGCGACTAAACACAACCGGTGTGGGATTGAAGGAACCAGCCTTTGGCAACTCCTTCAGCTCTGTTCTAGCAATGAAAGACGTATTTGTTCTAAAAAACGCGAAGATAATGAAAAAAAAACTTTCAAATTTCGCGCTACATCCCACCAGCAGTGACGCAATAACGCGAAACACTCAGAGAGTAGAGATTAGTGTGTTAACTGCACTTACGGGTTCCGTCGACACAATGAAACGGAACTACAGGATTCACTGGAATAGCACAGTCATGTTTTTGACGGTGACTTTGGCCAGTGGTCGCTAATCCCACAAACAAGGTTCTGTGACATCACAGAGATTTCGCCAGAAAGTATGGGGGGTTCACAACTGGTACATCTGTTCTCTTTCATATCAAAGTCATATGTGTGAAGTTCATAATACAAATGTTATTATTGTTAAAAGGACGAAGCAGTTTTTGTAATGAACCAAGTTTGCATTTTGTCTTCATGGCCCCTAGATATTGAGAGGGAAATGAAGGAAGCCGGCGAATGACGTTTATTCGTAGAGGAGTGTGCCAGGTAAAAAATGGCAGCATCTCCACTTCGTGGATGATGGCGAGGTGGTGCAGAGAACGGGGACTCGAAATGACATCCAAGTTGCGCCCCGAGTGACATCCATCCGATTTGTGCGCCCCGACCGTCATTCGATTTGAGCCGTGAGTTGCACCTCGATTATTCCCTAAATGAAACTGCACCTCACGGCTCAAATGTAATTTCGCTTGATTTTCCCTTGATGGTGGTGTGCGCACGGATGGACGCGGACGGACATTAGGAGGTCCTAAGGTACTACGCACCGTTACACGCGAGGGAGTAAGCCGTTTGTCTCTTGGGTGCTATCTCACACGTAGTGTCCCAAAGGGTAAGACAACTGACACTAACTTTCGGTGATCTATCAGACACAGGCTCGAATCCTGCCGGTGCTTGTGTGATTTTCTGCAATTGCAAATGCTATGCGCATGGGCGCGGACGGACATTGTGCGGTACTGAGGTGCTCCGCACCTAAAACGAGCCAATTGTGATTATTACGAATATGGCGCGTTATAAAATAGGAAAAACGATGTTAGGATGACGGAGGCAGTGCATGGAGGCGATAATGACCGCTCACCATACTGCGCTTTCTAGTTATGAGAGGGGCGCCACAGGCCTGAATAGGCCCATCCTTTGGACGCAATAAAGTTATTTCCTCCTAGAAGACGTCAGGCCGCCAGATGGCGTGTGTGATAGCCATGGACTTGGCTGGCCCCTCTGCGGGTTAAGCAGGCACCGCCTCCATAGTTCTTCCTTGTCTCTGTCTGATTTGCCTTTCCGATTCACTGCATTATAATCTGTTGGAGTGGGCCGGGAACGAGGTCAAGTGTCGACCACAGTAAAACTGAATAATTCAATACTCAGTTTTGGGAGAGCCCCATGGGGCTCTCCCAACACTATCTTGGCTGATTACTCAAACGCTACTCAACAACAGTGGGCGACCGCGCCCATGATCAGCTCTGGCACGCTGCGGCAGCGGAGTCCCACCATTTTCGGCGGCACGGGTATCTATGGCAATGAAGATTGGCCTTTGTCATACCAGGGCGTCAGCAAGCACCGCAAACGGGACGGCTCGATTAAACTCAGTAGCGTGTTATTCTACTTTTCGGTTGTGGCAAATCTCTGGAATAGGTATCGTAAAGCGGACATTCATGTCTGCACTGTTCTTAAGACTGTCTTTTCAGAAGTATACGGTCGCCCTGGGTGTGCAAACTCCATGCTGAACAGCGCTTTTACAGACGCGCGAAACAGGTGGAGAACATTTCACCAGTTGTACCGGAGATGTGGTAGTCATGTGTAAGCAAGTCGACCACTGTATGACTGATGCCGAGAATATCCAGCACATCCTGGAAGACATCGACGACGATGCTTTTGGGGTTGTAATTGCGAAGGACCTAACAATAGTGACCCAGGTAATAAACCTGACTCAGAGCTACGTGAACTGCGCCAGCACGGAGTTGAGGCCCGTCAATCCCTGGGGCTGGTTCAGGCTCATCTCACAACAAATAGCGCTAAACCGACGAAACACGCAGAGGAAGGCGGCGCAAGGCAGGTACTGAAAAACAAGACTCAGTTGCTAGTCAGTGCCTGTATCTATGTATTTATTGTTCTTTAGGAAGAGAGGAAGGTCCACCAGCAGGCGTAAAATACCTCGCCTATAGGGCGGACACCGGAACGCCTTCTGGTGTATGCCTTTCCTGTGCTTTCTTTTTTCTATCCTTCGCCGGATTAGCGCTGTTTGTTTGAGAGGAATTTTTGTCAACTTGACCTATTGTCTGTTTTTCTGCGGTTGATACTGTGTCGGGAATTGCTCGTGGTTTCAGAGGGCACCTCCTTATGGGTGAAAATTCTGGATTTTTTTGCGCGAACCAGTCCCGCGAGTTTTTTGCGCGCCCGCCTTCCAGCAGACCGCAACATCATTTGCTCCTGCATTTCGAAGTGCCATTAAGGGGGAAGTTTGGGAACAGCCCATCCTTCTCCAAACTGCGTCGCGCCAGTGCACCATCAGCGCCGTCTGTTTCTTGAATGGTGCCTCCAGTTGCCGCTTCTTGGCGAACGCACGGCAAGCAGCCGTTTGCTTCGTGTGTGACATAAGAATACAAACACGCGCATAAGAATACACGCACAAGGATACAGAAAAATGAAGGAGAACAGAGCTGTAGCAATAGCAGAAACGTAGAGCATCGGAAACGTTATCCAAAGAGGGGGATTCGGTTCTAAAGACTTGTGAATCAATCACGCACAATGTATGAATTAAACATGCTAACTTAGTGTAATTAAAAACAACAAAAATTTGTGATTCCTCATTGTTGCATTCCACTTTCAGAGCAGTCCTTGGTATATTCGTTGTCATCGTTCTCACTGCAACCGCCTGCGACATGCTTGTGGGCTACATGCGGGACCATGGCACCTGCGACGAAAAGCCAAGTACGCCCTGTAGCCGTTGTTTTTTCTAGAGAACTGCTTTGGGGGTTACAATAGGCGAAAATGCTTTTTAAGCTTCATTATTGCTCTATTTTACCGAGCCTACCTATAGTTGTGAAAATTTTGGTTTAGTGTGGTTCTGCGAGCCTGAACCTACACCTTGGCTATGAGCCAGCCATAGTGATGAGCTCCGGATTAATTTTGACCAGCTGGGGATCCTTAACGCGAGCCCAGCTCAATCACGCCGATGCCGCAACTTTATCTTACATAATTAAAATCTCGCATCTTGATTAGACATTCTTACCTTTGGCGTGGACAGGGATGAGAAGGCTGACACAATTTTGAGGCTCAGTAGGGCGGAGAGTTGACTGTGTTATCGAATAGAGGCTGACAAAATTTTTTTGTTATCACAAGCCGTGCCTTAAGCTTACGCCGATCTACTTCTGCTCCCAACACGACGATGCCCAATTATTGAAGGCCCCTGCAGAACAACAAAATTGAAAGAGGCTACCACCGGCTTATGCATAGGGCGGCCAGTACAGATTTATGGCTTGGATTGTTCATTTTTCCACCTTTCATTATTTTCAAACTAGTTATCTACTTCATTTTGCCTCCATATGATACTCTTTCTCTCACTGTTTTTGCCAGACTTGTTTCTTTGCACTTGAAAATAGACTTGCATATAGAGGTAAACGTAGCGCGAACATTTTGGTTAAATTTTAAGGTTAGATTAAATTTTGGTTAAATTTTAATGCCTTATTATTTTTCTAAAGCGGTATTGAATGATCGGAAATGCCACAACCATCAAATGTTTCCTTCTTCTCCTTGTTGCAGGTGCATCGCTCAAGGCTTTCATTTCATTATCCCTGCCAAAGGCAACCAGTGCAGTCTTCAAAGTGGGTGATTCTAAGTCACGACTGAAGGTCTTCAATGGGATGCGAATATTAGGCGTCTTCTGGGTGGTCACATTTCATACTTACGTCTACCCTGACATCGGAACCTACCGTGAGTACAAGGCCTATATAGCCTTCCAGCCGTAATACCAGCTAAATGTGAGACAAAGTTACAATACAATTAGAGTAATATACCTATTTCGCAATATGCCCACAAAGTCAGCGAAGGCTCTCTCACAAGTAGAGTAAACAGTACTTATCCCTGTTTCATATTTGGACGGTTTAACGTGCTTATAACTGTTAAACAGTACTTAACAATGTTTAAATATTGTTGAAAAAACTGCGCATGGAATTCAAATCAGGCGTTCCGAAACGAACGCACTGGAGATTTCTAAGTTTTACTTCATGGTTTTCCTTGTCAAATAATTTCGCTTGCCACAACTGTCCGCCCTAGTTCTTCGACATACTCCTCTGTATTACGGAAGGCTGGGCTCGTTCACAATCTCATCTAGGATTTGCCGAAGGCAGTCTTGGGGCGAAGTTTGTCGGTGGTGCCCTAGGAAAGGGGGGGGGGGGGGGGACTGTGGTGGTTTTAGTACCATATGTTTTTTTAATCTCTTGGGGATAACTTTTTCTATTACATGTCGAATATAAGCTGGAGCGATATTCACTTGAGGTTATGAAGAATTCGCAGTTTGCTCGGTTTGAGAATTAGAATACCCTGAACCACGCAAAAACGGCGCGACGGGCGTTCGGGCGGTGTTTATGGAGATCCGAAGCGTTCGTTACTGGAGCCTGTAGGGTGAGATTCACATGACTTGATGTGTGTCCATCAATGCGTCATCGGCTTGGAGTGGCTGGAAAGAGCCTAAATGCAAGACGCACATTTTTTTTTGCATCCTCAAATGTTGCAAGCGTGTTCAGATACGGTGTTGGCTCTACTATTTGCGTATGCACGTGGTCTGCAATGGTCCTGGGATTTCAACATTAATATGATGGCGCAGGGAAATGCAGGAGACAGAAGTTGTTGCCCAAACATTAGTGCACAGGTTTCCATTTTTCTGGGTATTGTTTTTTCCATCGAAGCGGCGACTTTTACAAAAAGTGCAAAGGATGACTTTCTGCCGGTGCGGGTGTTCTTATTTAAAGCGTTTTTAAACTCCCTTCACGATGACCATCTTCACAGCTCAGCTCCACGAGAACGCAAATGGAGTTTTCCCCTCTCTTAAGCGCATCCGTACTTTCATACGCCCTTTCACAGCTCTCTAGGCTTAAAGGGACACTAAAGGGTAGAAACAAGTTGGCCTGAATCTATTGATTACAATGCCGCAAACCTATATACACCATTCTCGCAAATAGCAGGTGTTTAATAAGGCAGAAAACGCCAAAAACGTGAAAACCGGACGACGCCCAGTACGCATTTGGGTACTACGGTTTGTGACGTCACAAAAGTGGCGAATGGCGAGAGCTAATTGGAGAAGCATCTCTTTTCCTGAAATAAACAGTTCCGAAGTGGTTGAGCCCGTGAAATGAATGCAAATCAAAGCTTTTCGTGAGCTAATCGTACTTCAAAAACACAGCTTTTATGCACTGCGAGACAGGCTGCTTCCCTCAGTATTGAGTCAGCCATCATGCTTTAAGTTCCGTTTTCGAAAAGCATTGCTGCGCAGTTAGCGAAGTCAATAACCTACGACGGTCAGCGCCCGAGCTTCTGCAAGCAATATACCTGGAAGGAGGTAGCTCTAGTGCCTTCATTAGAATCGGCGAAAGAAACAAGATGTACTGCAGGTGATTAAAGGGACCCTGCAACGCTTTCTTCAACTTTTTTTGAAATCATAAATGCTCGCAGAACGTAGTCACCCAACACACCCAGTACTTAGAATAGGGGGTCGCAAAGTACCTCAGCCAAAAATTACTGCGCTATGTTCATCAGATAACTTGTAAACTCCCCCAAAACATTTTTCGCTGATGCCCGAGCGAGCCAATGACGGGAAGCGAGGCTCGGGCCTGGCGGCGACGGTGAGGGCGACTACGGCCAAGTCTGAAGCAGGGGTTTCCTCAGGCATCGAATCAAGGGGGGGTGTCTCAATGGCTCGGGGGGGGGGGGGGGCGTGAACTAGTAAAGCTGTGAACTAGTAAAGCGTGAACTAGTGAACTAGGGGCGTGAACTAGTGAACTAGGGGCGTGAACTAGGGGCGTGAACTAGTAAAGCTGAACTAGTAGGCGAACTAGTAAAGACGTCTGTTAACCAAACGCTCATCCCCGTGATGTACGTTTTTCATTTTCTATATATACATATACACCTGAGAGGCGGTGCTTT
This sequence comes from Haemaphysalis longicornis, assembly GCF_048455015.1. NCBI lineage: Eukaryota > Metazoa > Arthropoda > Arachnida > Ixodida > Ixodidae > Haemaphysalis > Haemaphysalis longicornis. The sequence continues at coordinate 146,959,852 of NW_027526203.1, forward strand.
TTATTCAATCTAAGAAAAAAACTAATTTAGAGAAATTCATTTTTCACCATGAAAGGTCCGTATTCAGTTTTTTTTTAAATTTCTCGCCATTTCTCAGGCTACTGCCATGAATAGCAGACGGGCAGCCCGCGCTTGCGCAGATCGATACTGAAAAAGGTCCATACAAGGACTGAGAAGAGTGAAATTTGGGGATTCAAGGGGGGGTGTCCAGAAAAAATAGGGTGGTCAACACACCCCCTAGGGGGGTGTAGGGAGATCACTGGTCTGAAGTCTTAGTATAAGGCCTTAACCACCGGTCCAATAAAAGTTTTTTCCAATCCAATCCGATTTCCCGGTCTTGACGTTCTTCGACAGCTCGATTTACGTCACTAAGGCCATGTAGCGGCTGTTGGCCGGTTTTCCATCAGTTGCAGCAATACACGCTTTTCGATAGCTACTTTAAAAAAAAAAGCCACAAAACAAAACATAAATGGAAGGCGTATCTGGTGCGACGATGAAATTAAGCAGTGCCGCTGCGTGCTGGCGATAACTATAGCTTTCGCAGTGGTTCCAGACGCGAAGGATAGAGTGAAAGCCCTTATTGGAAGTGTTTCAGGGTCCAAAGTGTTAAAGCGGCCCTCCTGACTTCTAATCTCCCCTTCTCCGCGTACAGAGGAGGAGGACAAGAAGGAGTAGCTTTTTTATAAAATGATGCTATTGATAAAGCGCGCCCGGTTCGGACATAATCGCTCGTGAAATGAACTTACTGTGAGTGGCTAGCTGACCAATCCGCCCGTTCGCCTCGAACCGCCGTTGATAATCCGTCACGCGTGCGTCGCTCTGCGCTTGTTATGTTTGAGCGAGGGGAGGCGCGGGCAACATCGGCTGCCGACACGCTGCCGTGAAGAATGTTTATTTCACGGTGGGTTCGCGCCGCTCGAGAGAAGAATATGCGATGGCTGTGATCGCCAGATGACGTGAAATGGAGGCGCCTTCCTGACGGTGCCAGCTGGGAGTCTGGCCGGGAGCCTAGGACGCCGAACTTGTTATTCGAAACGGCGCTTCTTGTTTCAAAAGAGGCTTCGCTGGCAGCCGGCTGGATGGTGTCTGGAAATCCGTAGTAGTCGGCCACACCGGCCGTTCGAGCATTTAAAAGCGCTTCTCATGCCGCCGGTGAAGTCATAAACGTCGAATTATTGACCAGAGAAACAAGCTGCAGCCCGCCATTGCTCGGAAGCTTAAAAGCTACCGTTGCCATCGTTTACACTATAGGCAGCACCGGTGCTGCCGGTGCTTCGCTCCTAGTTTGTGACGCAATGGCTGCGTCATTAAAAAATGAAAGGGTAGCGGGTGAGAGAAATTCCAGCTCTGTTTGCTTATTTCTCAGCAAGTAACGCATAGTTGCTCGTCGAACAAAAGCCGAGAGAGCTAAGAAACGTATGATCTTTCTGTCTAAACAAAATTTCGCTCATCCTTTCGTGTCCCTTTCACGTATTTGCTTCGCACGCCGACGCCCTCAATTGGCGGCACACTTCTGGTGTTAATCGAAGAGAAAACTATTTAGAATCGCGACGAGGCAAGTGTGTCACGCGCAATGTCACCACGCCCCAGCCGCGACATTTAAAGCACCGTTCGAAGCTGTGACGAAGGCAGGCGAGCGACAGCGTAAAACCTTACCAGAGCGACCGCAAAACTGACGCCCTAAATCTTTAAATGGTGTTTACACAACCTCCAAAACATTCCGCGTGCGCCCATGTACACGGCTCTGTGGAATAAAGATCTTACCCACAGAATGCTTCGATTATCAATTCAACTAAGCATTAATGTTTACCTTACATCACGGAGTTTGCCCACCAACAAGCCTGCGCACTCGCACACCAGGCTGCGGAGGAAGGCGTGGAGTACTGCCCGCTCATCACTTTCAGGGAAATCACGCAGCACTATTGGCTAGAAAGAGAGACACTCCCTCCACCTCATCCTAGTCTCTCTAAGAAGCAGCAAACGGTCTTTCGCCTTAATCAATCTGGAACCTTCCCCCACTCAACAAGGCTACACCTCATGTTCCCGGAGCAATATTCGACCGAATGCAAATTTTGTAAAAAACCTGGAACACTCGGCCACATAATTGGGGAGTGCGACTTTAGCTCAGAAATTCCACCACTTCTCCATCACCCCGCCTTCCCCCCACCTCTCTTTTAGAGAGCAATGTGAGAGTTTGATGTCTAGCTCCTCACTGGCGACCCAGCGCTAGGTCGACCGGGCGCAGGCGGCCAAGACGTCATATGGGCTCCAGTGAATAAGGAACGACTCCCAATTTAGACGCTCAATAAATGTATTCTCTCTCTCTCGCTCTCTCTCTCTCTCTCTCACAGACAGCACAACCAAGGGGGCTTTAGTTGGGGATCAGAAATTCACATCCACACATAGCCCCAAGCACGCTGTAAAGTGAAACAGCTGACACTGCCAATCGAGCCTTTCCATATAGGCAATCATACAATGAATACCTCTTGCTGGGTGGGCGAGATTGATTAATAAGATTTCTGTATGTGCACAGTTGTGAGAGTACGAGGCGAAGTTGTTCATGTGTAAGCATTCTGACGCGATATCACCCAGAATTTGTGGGGAAGCACTCCATAGCTACACATCAGCCATATGACTTATCCAACAGGATTTGTATGGCCTTCTATTAATGAAACCCCCAGGTTTTAGGGCCTCGGAGGTAAATGTACGCTTGTGTCTTGATGATACCCTTATAAAGCATGCTTACGCACCATCTGACAATTAGCACTCTGGAGTTTCTACAAACGTTAGCCCATGTAGGATTCTTAGTGGTTCTTAATTCCTGTGCTCCAAGTTGTCATGTAGCTTCATATGTAATCACGTCATTCCTTGCGGAAGACGTTATCCCTGGAAGATCACGCTGATGCACCTAAGCGCGTAAACGTGAAACTTTCTCATTAAGGACATATGAGCCCCGTTCGCGAAAATGGATATACTTAATCGCCAGTGTCGTAAACAAAAACCTCTTTGCGCGTGCCTTGGTTTCGGCGGTTCAGAAGGATAAAGCCATATTGTTGAGGCTTTACAAATTGTGATTTCAAAACATATTTTTATTTCAAAATTTGTTTTCTGGAGATAACGGACTAAAAAAAGTGCATTGCCTTATGATACACTCCACATGAATTGCCGGTAGCTAATCGAACGAGTGACTGGCAAGGAGAAATAAGTCCAGTTTACATTTTACGCGGTTCAAGCTGCACAAGGACTATCAGGCGCGCGGCGGTGTAGGGCTACGAATTAAGTTAGATCTCCCGGTGTTCTTTAACGTTCGGCAAAATCTTGACACACGGGGGTTTTCTTCTTTCGTGTTCAACAGAAAAACAGCTGCCGAGGCCATAATTGACCCCCTGCCCTCACCCCCCCCCCCCCCCCGTGTCAACAGCCCACCCCATCCCTACTGATTCACCGCGATGGCTTACCGTTATGCGCTAGAAGTTCAAAAGGGAGATTGTATGGGAACCTCTCTGCAAGGGGGCACAACGGATAAGCAGAATTTTCCGTCCTTGCAGAATGAAAATTACTAAATCAAGCAGGGTGTCGAACCGAAACCGAACCGAACCGAAAACCGGAACTGAACCGGTATTTTTGCCGGCACTTAACCCCAACCCGAATCGTTATTTTTTGAGCACGCTGAACCCGAACCGGAACTGAACCGAAAAAAGAAATAACGGAACGCCCACTACACGTACAACTGAACGGCTCGGTGAGCGACCGGGCTGCGAATGGCGCGTTCACCGGTTCATGCCGAAACGGTTCGACCTTCCGTTGTTGATATTTGTCACAGAATTGCGCGAGGCAGTAATTTAGTGGCCGAGGCCTCGGACGGGAGGAGCGACAAACAACTCCCCCCTGGATACGAATATAGGATGTGGTTCGGACCTGCTAACCGGCGATAGGTCCACGCCTGATTGGCCGCTGGCGTGAGGCACGAGACGGGGCACAGGAAAACAGTTTCAAAACAACAGACTTTTACTTCACATTCACAGGAAATTCAAAACAGACAGACAGAAGGTTTGACGAGTTAATAAAACAATGCAGTTGACACCCCGTTGGGGTCAGAGCTGCCAAGACACCGACACGAAGTACATTAATCACAATGAAAGAAAGGGTACACGCCGTTACGAGCCCGAGGAGAAGACGACAGTAAATGAAGGGGACAGTAGAGTATACAATAGGCGGGGTTGGAGGCTTCCCCCAACTACTAACAATAGGCCCGCTAGAAACACATACCGCGTGGTGCACTGAAGGAGGCGGATATGCCCGTGCAGTCCGCTTAGAGAAATACGACACAGAGGATGAATAGGAAGAGTCCGAGGAAAGGTGGAGAAGGGGAGAACATCTTAGCTGCGGTCCGGCTGATGGTCTCGCCGGGGTGACGGAGGCTGTCGGTCGTCTGTGGTGGGGCGCCGCTGATCAGCGACGCAATTTGGGTGAACTCCGGCCGCGCACTGTCGCCTCCTTGAGGAATCTTCGGGAGCCCGAAGTTCACCGCCGTCGTCGCTCGGCCTCCCCAGCACAGCCCTCAAGGCCGACGCCGCGTCCCGGCCGTACGTCCGGCCACCACCAGTTCTCAGCCCATTCTCCCTGGAAACCCCGCACTGCACCGCGCACACAGTCCACCGGGCCGCGCGTCTTCCAAGAATTCCCGGGGCGCAGCCTTCTGCAGGCCGCGGCAGTCTCGCCCAACTCTCTCCCCGAAACACATGGCCAGCCGACCCGGGTGCGACAATGGCGGCGAGAACATTCTCCGCTACGCGGTACGGCTCCTCTCGGCCCGAAAATGGCGAGCGGCAAGAAAACCCGTCAAGGAGGGACATGAATTTCGCGACAATATTGCACAGCCAATGCAATTCAGGCCTTTTTTCTTTCACTTACCATCAACTTCGTACCCGCTCGCCCACTTTCCCCTCCAGGCAATTGAACACTATCACGCTTTATGTAACAACAGGGGAAATGAATAAGAACCAATGTAGCAATGACCTGTTGCTGCTGGAAGCGCGAGCGTAGTGCAAGCTGACCAAATGAAATGTCATTCTCCGCAGCTTGCAGGGGATATAGAACGACTTTGCCCTTCCCTAGCTGCGACTTTATTGGAGCAATCAGGCTGCAGGAGTGCTCCACTGCGCAAAAGCGAAAGCCCGCAACCGATCTGTGCAAACTTTTTGCATTTCATAATTTGTTTAAAAGGTCCGACACCTGCAAATTGTCAATACTTGACAATTGTGTGACCGCAGGAGCTGCTCAGTGGCTAAGCCGTTCGCTGCTGACCACAAGTAGCCTCGATCCCTCTGCCCCCCGACCGTTTTTCTGAAGTAGATGGAAATCGAGAACGTCCGGGTATCGAGATTTTGATCCACGTTTAATATCACCCGGCGCCTCGGAGCAGAGACATAGCACGGGACATCAAATGCGCCAGTTTTTTTTTAGATGTGTTTACACGGAAGACAACAAAAAAGAAAAGGCGAATCACGTTGTTTTAAAATATTACGCAAAAAGTAAGTAAAACCGAATAAGTAAAAAAAAAGCACCAAAACGTGGATATTGTTCTATACTTTTCTTTGCCCTGCCTTTCACAACTAAACGTGTCATCAATGCGAAGGAAGTGAGTTCCGTGGTCAGTTTTTGGGGACAGTACAGTCGACAAGTTCCGTTTTTAACAGATAACAACAGATATGTCAGGGAAAACTGTTAAGGTGCGCACATAATCCTTTGGCAAGAAACTGCAGCCAGTCTGGGAAGCAGAAACAATAATAAAGCAGATGACCCGTGCAGAAAGGCAGGCCGGTACCTCACACTGCGCCTTTCGCCCAGCGATCATCTTTTCGGCTTGTTCTGCAGTTTTGTCTCTTTCAGACCCACGCTTTTTTTTTTCGAAGATGCACTTGTACTGACTGCCCAACTCGCTACATTACTTCTACTGCTACTCGTTCCGGAGGGGAGTACTGCTGTGGACGAATTAAACAGCGTCTACCCAAAAAAGTCTCATGCTCCGCGCGTCAAATTTCCCTTTTATTTTGTAACCGCATAATCTGTTATAAGATTCCGCAATGTAGCACATGGACTTATGGCCAGGGGCCAGGCAGTACGATGGCATACTGATTGTAATGCGCACATCCGGTATAGCTATCGCAACAGGAATTACAGTGGTCAGAGCAATAATGCAGTGACTGAGCGTTAACTAAAGCTTACTTTTAACAAACGTGTGGCTAACACATTCGATAAGGTGACAGCTAACAAATCATTCAGGGTGACCAAATGATCTAATTCATTGGAAGTATTTATGTGCCTGTTGTAAGAGTTTTCTGTTTTGTTACAAATATTAAAAATGTGCGCCATTGGTATTAAGCGCTGGTATTTGAACGCGCCAGTATGCAGGCCTAAATTTAAGGCTTCAAGGTTAGCGTGGTGGGCGATTCCCTAGTGACGATTGCGATTTCAGCAAAAAAGGAAAGGGCAGAAAATATATTCCTACGTCATATCTCTTGGCGGTGGCTTTATGAATAGTCGCTAGGACAAGATAAAGTCTGGGCGAGAAAGTAGGTGGTAAATCGTCGGCACTTCATCTGTTTTTCTAATATCTCGTAATTGTTTAAAGTTTGCTTTGCAATTGCGCCACTGCCCTTGAACAGCAGCACTTTGAATTTTTGTTTGTATTTTGATTTGACTGTGTTTTTAAACTACTAAATGTTTTTTTTCTAATTTCAGTGATAATTCAACTCATCGTATCGGTTCGTGAACCGGTTCATGCTCCCGAACCGGTTTGCAAACCGGTTCGGTACGTGATTTTGTCGAACCGGAACTGAACCGGAACAAAATGATTTCGCCTGAACCAAAACCGTAACCGAACCGGTATATTTTTCAGTTCCACACACTGAAATCAAGGAGGGGCTTCAAGAGACAGAGAGAAAATTTAATGAAAGCTGAAGAAGAGCTGCCTTCAAGGTTTCAACTAATGAATTTGAAATACTGGTGTACGCTAAGCAACAAATATTAGTTACTTATCAGTGTTGCGAAAGTCATTACAGTGCTTTGTCTGATTTTCGCTCGTTGGTTTTTCCATTACTCCAGAGGCCCTTCGACAGTTCCAAAAGAATGCTGTCTATCTTCCATTCCAGTTTGTCAACAATGCCTGGTTGTGTGTCGACATGTTCTTCTTCATTAGGTAATGTCCATTTAATATCTACTACGACCTATGTGCTGCAGTTTTGCATGCAATCCTGTCACACACTGTTCACTTCGTCCTACTTCACCATGTTCTAAGGATGCTAAGCAATCTGCTTACATTGTGGAATGCTGTTACCCATTCCACCTTCCTTTCGCTACTATCCCAGAAGCGAGATTCATTTCCTTGTGTGTACAAGCCCGCCACTTCCTGCACGCACCAGTGCCGTCTACTGCTTTGTTTCGAACAATCATTCCATTGTTTTGCCTGAGTACACTAGGGATAAAAACTCAGGTTTTGGCGCGGAAGACGTGGGCTCCGGTTCCAGAAGAACCTAAATTTTTGGCAGACCCCGTGCTTTTTCTTTACCGTAAGATGTTGTGTTGGTTCAATTCAACCGATTGTTTTCGTACACATAGGGTGGTTTGCTAACTTCCAGGTCTGATTAAGGGTGGGTCATGGCATATACGCACGTTTAATTTTTTTTTGTATCGCACCGGAAGTGTCTGGCTTGTACCTAGCTTGGAACGGAATATCGCCTGCCAAAACTCTGCAATGTTCCCGCCACGTAAGCAGTTCCTACCAGCCGGCGGACTGTAGCGGAGGGAGCGTTACGTTTCAGCTGCTTGTACGCCTAACATCAGTTTGTTGAACTGCCCAACTGGGGTGCATGATTATATTTTTTGCAGAAGTGCACCCCCTTTTCTCCCATGTTGGCGTGTTTTCATTCGCCTTTAGGCCAGCACATAGATTACGCATTGCTAGCAGATTTACTAAACTTGTGTTCACGGTGTCTGGCACGTTTACTTACCACCGTCCAAGTCGCATTCCGCTCAACAAGTTTTCTTGCCTCAATATAGCCAGTACTTGTCTGTGAGAGACGGGGCGGAAAAATAGTGCGGCTGGGATCACAGCTTCTTCGCTCACTGGTTTCTGCAGCGTGTTGACACAGGTTGGGGAGAGCAAGGGTAGAAGAGTATCTCTCCCTGGTGAGCACCCACGGGAAAAATTATGAATAATATGATGAGTAGTGACGCGAACGTAAGGAATAAAACAACGGAACAACAAAAAGAAAACCCCGTGCATGCAGTAAACCCCTAAAATGTAAGTTGTTTCCTGAATTTTTGATTCTCTGTAGGACATTGTGAAAGGGCTGACCGACGGGTTGGGAAGCACCGTTCGATTCCGCGTAAGCTCAAATAATCGCTATTCAGACAGCCAAATACACATCTGCATTCCATGATCGGCCGAGCCAACCCGTGTTATACCATAAGTTTAAGGTAGATGAGGTGGAGGGGGGAGTTGAGCTTCAGCTTCACCTCTGTGTTCGGCAATGTTTTACGTCACGATTGCTCCTGCCTATTTTTTATCGGCAAGTCTATGGACGTCAGCGTGCACCTGAAAGTAAATGGCATTTTTGTGAAACAACTCATCAAGTAGGCTGATTGTTTACAAACCAACGTTAGTTCCTGTATAACATGCTCTCTACTCCCTCGCATATTTCACGTGTATTGACTCCGCGTGTTTAGAGACATTCACGACGGATAGCCGCACTAATTGGTGTAGCAGCGATGTAGTATCCGTGGTTCGTTTCTCACAACACTGACATGCGATGTTTCAGTAACACCGACAAGTAAACAGCATTCTAACTACTGCTAAACAAACAGAGTGGAATTAGAAATATGCCGCGAAACTTCAGACGATCATCGTAGGAGTAACTAAGGTGGTTGGCAAGCCAAACTTCTTGCTCATACAACGCTGGGAAAAACAGCAAGGTTTCTTCGCGGACAGATCGAGAGCACAGAAAACATGACGAGATGTTACCTGAGCAAATTTAATGTCAAGTAATACAACGTCTCAGCTATACGTTGCGACTATGCGCCCGCCCATTTCTAGAGGTTGCCTCCCTGACTGCGTCGGTCCAGAATAGCGCAGATAACATGGGTCCATCGTCGCCTCGCCATCTTGAAAGTTATGGTTTCACTTCTAGGCCTGTGGCGTGCACGTATACGGTCGTGCTCTCTGTCAAAAACCATGCCAAATGGCTGCAGACGTTGCGATTCGAAATCGGTCATACTACTATCATAAATGAAAAGAATGAAAAATACTTTGTTATTGGTAGCCGTCATTAATTTAGGAGGAGTTTGGAGTATACGCGAAGAGCTGCTATGCGAAGAGTTCAGATGCAGCTGCATCTCACCAGTGAAAAGTGAGATCCCAAAAATGCTTACGAAATAATTTTTTAAACCATTTTGCACCCCGTAGCATTCGGTGATATCACCTTCGCCAAGATAACCATGCCGACGTGTGAAAACAAGCTTTGTTTTCCACATCGAATTTTCATTGAGATTTCTGCGGCTAATTCACACTTTCTTAAATCTTCAGCGGATTCCTCATTGTCTACAATCATCGCAAGGTTTCAGCAAAAAGTAATTTATTCAATGTCTACGTCAAGGGCATAATTCAACGGTACTGGAGGTGAGTGCCCCTCTACGTCACGCTGTAGCTGCCCGTTGCACCAGTGCAGTAGCAGGTTCGTTTTTCTGTCGCCAGCATGCCAACAGTGGCGGCTTTGCACAATGAAACTATAGGTTGAAACTTCAATATGTTTATATGAAAAAAATAGCGGTCCTTTAGAAATTGAATGTGCACATGCATCCGGTCAAATCAGGTATGCCAGTCATTACACTGATACCCTCAGAAGGGATGCGCTAAATGCGCTTAGAAGTGGCTAAAATTCCCTTATTGGAGCGTTGTCTTTCAAGCCTTGATAGGGTTATCTAAGGCTCTGGCGCTTCATCATGTCACCGCTTGCAAGTAGAATGTGCAAAATAGTGGGTTTCGTGTTTCAATTTTCTGCCGTTTATTAATGCGTGAACATTCTTTGCTGAGTACCCCAGAGCACAAAGTGTTCAATGCCTTGTATGTGCGCAGGAATGCATAATTCGGGAACTTAGCTCATTTAATCGTTATAGCAGTGCAGGAGGAGGACGGCTAATCTTTGTCTGAATCATAAGTTAGGTAACTCATGACCCATGGTGCTCCGAAGTCTCAGTCTAAAAGTGCCCGCGTGGCCCTTGCATTGAGGGGCGTATTGGCCAGCTCTAGCTGATCGCGGAAGTCCAGATGGGCTAGCATGCCCTCCAACTGTTCATGGCTCGGGAAGGAGGAGGGTAAGGGAAGGGGTGTGGGAGCACCCCCAGCTCGTGTTGCAGGGATTGCAAGGCTGGGAATATAATTTGCAGGAGGCGAATTACAGGCGGTGTGAGTGGAGTGTACGAGGGTGCTCTGTCGGTATCAGTTCGTTTGAAAGCGGCGGTAGGTAGTGGCTTCGATGGACAAATTGTCCGGGGGCGGTGGTGGAGTGCACTGTTCAGGCAGCAATATTTTTGTGTGTTCAAGGCTACTCTTCCATCTTGACAGCGGGGTGCTGAGTGTAGGTGATTTCCAGAATGAAATAGAAAAGAAAAACGAAAGCACTAAAAGAATTGAACAAAGCCACAAAGGTGAATCCAACCTACCGCCTTCATACGCCTAAGGTAAAAACACAAAAAAGAAACGGAATCTCACAATACTGCGGAAAATATGGTTGAACTTGTATAAAGTATTGAAACGACGTTTTTTACTGCATGTGGAACACTGTGTACACTTGATTTTGACCACCAAACGTGTGTTGTAGAATATATTGGGTGTCTAGGCGCTTCCGTGCCATATCAAAACGGCCAGAAATATTTAACACACTTTCAGGTCGGCTACATCAGACGAAGCTCACAAATTCCCACTTCAGTCGTGTTTCGCAGTCAATTTTTGCAGTCAAACCGTTTGAGAGGGACCAAACGGAAGACGAAAGAGCACGTGGCTTAGGTGGCGCTCCCTTATCTCCGCTGCCGGCGTTGCCAGGGACACGTCAAGTAGAAGCACGGCTTGTCACCTGTCCCTGCCGATGCACCTGTCGCCACCCGTCTCGACGGGTCTTGTGACTCCCACCGCCGGTTGTAAGCGGTGTACACAGGACTGTGCTACTAGCACCTGGCTGCAGAATATGTACGGTTAGGAATGAGGAGAACAAAATTCCTACACTGGTGGACAACAAAAGGAGAGACAGGAGGCTGATCCGCTGCTAAACTCAGCAAACGGGATTACTGAGATGGTTCGTGCGCAAGGAAAGGTTGGAAAGGTGTACGAGAGCGTGTGATAAACACCGTGTTGCGGCCGTTTAGAGCCGCAGCAAGGCATGCTCACCGGGTCCAGCCTGAAGTTCACGAGGGAGAGGTACGCATTCATAAAAGTCCACCCATGCATCTTCAGTTAATTTTTTTCTTGACAGCTGCAAGGGCTGCAAGCTTACTTGCAATTCGCAGGAGACAAATGAAATGAATGTTTGTTCGAATGCAAGCTGTTTGAGCGAGTTCCCCTTCACACGGACGCTTTGTGTCTCAGCTTCTCCGTTTCAAATTCTATAACGAAAGAGCATGGAGACGTTCGAGATCCAAGCCACAGCACTGAAGAAGCTGCCCAGTCATGAGCTTATGAAGGCTTCAGTGTAGTGCTATGTCTGCTTCACACACAGCGTTAGAATTTTCCTATAACTTCACGCTGGTTTTGTTATTTCTTCACGTTTCACAATCTAATAAGTTCCATGAATTCATGTCCTCCGCACTCATTCCAATTTCCGAAAAATGAGAACCACAAAAAACAAGATACCAGGTACAAAATATTTTATTTCAACATCACATGATGTCAGGGGTGCCTTAAAAAAGCCAACAATGGGCTGGATGGGCAATGCACCCCTTACAAGTTCGGCATGCCGTCGTAGCACTGGTACTAGGCGCCAAAAGAACGACTTAAAATCGAAGTTCGTCGCCGAAGTTCCACTTCAACTTTAATACTTCTGCTTCCGGTGTACGCGCGTGCATGGAGTCACCACAACACGACCAAGCTCGACATTGGTGCGAACGAGCGGCCAATTAAGCAATATATAAACCGACGTCGATTAGGAACGCATGTACGGGCAGCTTTTCCAGCAGTGAGCGGAGTGCGCGACTCATAAGCAAAATGAAAAAAAAAAAACGGGACAAACGGAACTCGGAGTCAGACGGCCCTGTCTCGAAAGCGATGCTGAGGCGCAGAATATCACAGAAACAGACAATGCGCGCCACCGGGTGTTCTTTCAGACGTCCGTCAGAAGCGAGGCATCATGGCCAGTCAGGCTCGCGCTGTGCGAGGAGGTGAGCGAAACGAGGGAGGATCGCGGCGCGGGCGAAAATGCCCTGCGTTGATTTGGAATAACTCCACTAATACTCGTCGCTCTAAAAATATTTTTGAAGGAGGTGGTTACTAGGACATTGATTTACCTGAAAATGTGAACATCCATGCATCGGCAAAACCTTTTTCAGGGCCACTTTAAACACAGTGAACAGTAAACACTTCGCACAGTAAAAACAGTAAAACTTTTCAATAATAAGCAGAGACGTAGATCACAGAAATAGAGTATTTGCAGCGGGACTCTTCGCTTCGCTGCTGTTTTCGTCGAAAGATGGAAGTCTCCTACCACACCTGCAACGTGATTCCCTCACCTCCCTCCTTCTCAATTCCCTGATATTGTTCTCCTGCCCTCTAACTCGTCCCATGGTGATTGTAAAGTGAAGTTTGTGGAATTGGATTCCACCTTCTCGCGATAGCAATGCTCGCGCGCCTACTGTAGGCCCCATTTTTCCGTTGTTCGAGGAACACGTAGAGGATACGCTTGTATTGCTTTTATCTCGCCTCATAACTCGTTTTTTTTTTATTCTAGCGCAGCAATCAATCCTGCGTTTATTTTGAATTAAAAATGCTGCTATTGTCAGTTACGTTCTGAGGTTTTGCATGAAATATGCCTAACATTTTGTGTTTGCTGAACAATCTTACATCCATAATGCATGTCACCAGTTTTAGTTGCTTGGAAAGGCCGGGCCTGAGTACACTCCGCGATCAAGTGAGAGAAAGATGGATAGGTAGGCTCACAGACAGGGCCAAGTTTCCGCGGTTAGGTAAACCAAAAAATACTGTCGTCATTAAAGGAGAAATGTTTTTCATACTATTCTAATAAGAACAAGGCTCCAATTACAATAGCCAAAACGTTAATAAATTGCTCTTTTTCCACTGGGAGAACCGTTCATGCTTTCACCTGGCGGTTCCTTCCCACCACACCAATGTCTGCAGAGCCCGTGATTTCAGTGCATTCACTTTCTTTGCAGTATAAAAAAAATCAGTTTGCGCTCGTGGATTTGTGCAGATGTCGTCCTCCCTCCCTTTTCAGGCTGTTTCCTCTGGCACTGCTGGTAATGCTCATCGTGTTCCTGGAGCCGCAGTTCGGCTCCGGTCCTATATGGAAAGAAAAAATCGGTATCGAGACCCGAAACTGCGAGCTGCGCTGGTGGTCGCTGCTAGGCGGATTCTCAAACTTCTTCGCCGTCGGCGACATGGTGAGCACAAAACTACCAGATAATTTTTATTAAGAACACTCAAATGTGACCGGAAGTCAACCCTGAAAATAGAAATTTATACATTCTATCGCATCGACCGAAAGCCGAAGTTGAAGAACTGTTCCCGTAACTGTCAACGCGCGCGTTTGAAAACAATAGAAACTTGGTGGGCCGAACGTCATTTGGAGCAGTGATTACGGCGGCATCGGATGTGCGGCGACATGGCATTTCCATAATGCTGCACAGTATTACAGATTAGTAAAATCTGAGTACGGATTTCCGAATCATCTGCGGTCTGGTAAGAAATGAAGGCATAAAAAGAAAAGCTAAGAAACGCATGCAAGCACGATGTAGCAGTTTTAAGAACCACGCGATATGGAGCCACAAAAGGCGCGCGCTTGTTTTTAGTTCCTGCAAAGATTTTTTTTTCCGGTCAATAAATGGATGTTTCCTGCCATTAGATGTAGAAAACGCAGGCTTTTTCTATTGATGGGACACATAACGCTTTCCTTGAAAAAATGTGCACCTTGCGATTAAAAGACTGCGTTTATAATGACCTTATTACACCGATCGCCGGCCACTCAGCGCTTGCGACGGCGAAGCACGGGAAGCCACTAGAGTTGGTGCCCGCCCATTACGTATCAGTGTGAGCCTGTTGCCGCCACTTTCAAAGCGAAGCTTTACTGTTCTCACTGATGACGTTGTACGGCTATACGCGCTGCAGGAAAGCCAACTTTCGCTGACGGTGATGATGAATGATCGTGGGTGAAGTGAAAGGGAGAAACGCTTCCTGTGGCCGGAGTTGAACCGGGGTCCCTCGCGTTGTGAAGCCGTCGTCTACCCGATTGCGCCATTTCGACGTGGTTGAAGCGGTTTCGAAAACTGAGACAACCCAATAATCTGTCACGAGAAAGCGTCGCGTTCAACCGTCGTCGTCGTTTGACGGAGGGGTGCATGATGTTTTAAACTTCAATTGCCGCGGTCCGACAGACTCAGAACTCTAGTTTTGGCGAGCCTACTAGAAAACACTTGCACCCAGAAATGTTCTATCAGTATTAGAAGTTTCATAGCTCATACTCGTTCTAAAAGGCCATACGTTGCATTTAAAAACAGCGCTTGTTTTCCAAGTAAACACTGACGCTCGCAAAACATGCTCCCGCAGGTGATTTGAGAGTCGCGAGTGTCGTGGAAATAAACTCCGGTTTTTCATACTGAACAAGACTCACTTCATTCAAAATGAATTGCCTCAAAACATTTTCGGAGCGGCTACTATTTACCTGATGGATTCATATATTCTTCGGTTCCCTTGATCAACATTTCGAGTGAGCTCTTCATGTTTCTTTTACTGTTACAGTGCATCGTGCATTTTTGGTACATCAGCGCTGACCTTCAAATTTATGGACTCATCACCGCATTGTCGCTCCTTTCTGCAAGGTGAGTTTCAAGTATGAAAGACCTGATCTATAAGCTTCAGCTTTGATGCAGTGTTGCGTCTGCTACTTCCGAGACCACAAACCATACACGGTCACACAAATGCTGCGGTCACGCAATGCAACACAGCCCGCGATTTTTTATTCCATATAGCTGAGTACTGAACTGAGATAGCTCAGGGCAGTTTTTTATATAAAACATTGCGTACAATTGAAGAATTCTGTGAGGAAGCGCTGTTTTTAAAGTAATAAAAAATTCAACGTTAGGTGTTGTCTTCATGGCCCCTTTAACCATTGAGAAGGTAGCAGCTGTGTGAGTGTAACTCTAAAATCCTTCCATACTGCGCGTAGAATAACGGTCGCCTACTCTTACTTTCCATGGCTATTCTCGGTATAAACTTGGCTTCCGCCATCCAGCGGAAGTTACTTTGTTTCTTTCAGGTTTGCCTACACCGTCGCCTACGCAACAGATCGCCGCGTGCGCCGATATAGCTTTCTTTCCTCTCGTGCCTCTTGTGCCTCTCGGCAATTAAACAATGCTCTTTTCACGCATTACATCGAATTCTGAAACATTCCAAGTCGTAACAGCAGCGGCAAGAAAACAGTGCACACGGATTAGTCAAGATATAGCTGCCTGACAGACTATTTTGGGGTCTATTTCACCTCCGCTCACTAACTCATTGTAGAACCTGCAATCATGGAAGCGGTAGTCGCGTAGGAAAAAACACGCATTGGAAAATAGTGCGACTGGTAAACGGTATGACCGTCGAGTCACACCGTTTACCATACTCCAGGAACGGCGCGGTTGGGTGGGCCGAACAAGTGAGTTAACGAGAAGCAACCGCGTTTATTTTCGTTCCGAAGGAGCGGCATTAAATGCCACAGAAAAGAGACAGATAGATTGAAAGGGGAGGAACAGAAGAAAGAGGGTGAGAGGCCTCCCAAATGCGGCTATTAACCGGAAAACACCTAATCAGCTACTAGGCTCCCCGCAATCAACACACTACAAAAGAAACGCCTTTGGGGGAGGGGGAAGGCTGGCAAGCGCACCAGGGTCCTCAGGGTTGCATGATGTCAGTATATCGCTGATGCGGTCTTGCGCTTGAAACACGTCCCGATTAAAGCTTTCAACGGTGTTTTGTTCAGCGGCTCGCACCTTTAGAGTAATTTTTTTGGCACTGTGTTATTGAAGGGTTAGGTGCGCAGTCTTCTGTCATTAATATGGCTCAGCCTGCTTACTGCTAGGGGCAGTTACAATGAATTCTATTGCTTTCAGCAAGTGATTGATTGTTGTAAAGCTTTTTAAAACGATATTTTTCTTGGATGTCCAAATGGGAACAGTTTGGTTTGTCTGTCTGTCCGTCCGTCCATCCTTCCGTCTGTCTGTCTGTCTGTTCATTCGTCCGTCCGTCCGTCAGTCCGTCCGTCCGTCTGTCTGTCCGTCCGTCCGTCTGTCTGTCTGTCCACCCGCTGACCCGCCTGCCCGTCCGTCCATCTGTCTCACAAGGCCGAACCGCCGTGCCGAAGTCATAGAATTCTTAAGCCCTAAGTACGTATAGCCAGGACCGATCCAAGATACTGAATTGTCTGGCATGGTTCATACTTCTCCACCATACACCAGCGAAGAAACCATCTGCCATATGGGGGGAAAAATGCAAACACATACCGAGTGTACAGCGCTCTGTAAATTTAAGAACACAGATAAGATTGGTTTGACCATAGCAACTGAAAAAAAAATCGGGAACTTCCAAGTGGGATTTGTCATATAAATGCTAAAGGCACTTTGCCGTACACCGAGCCGTTAAATACGGCTTCACTGCTAAACAAAGATGCATTGCTTGGAAGGAATTTTTTCGTGCGCAATACGAAATGCCGAATCTCGAAATAGAAATCGCCTATCCCTAGAAGCGGTATATACCAAAGCCCTTACAGTAGCCTTCAGTACTATACTCAAATTCTTTGTTGTGAAGACGGCTTTAAGTGAAAACATGAAGGGCATAGGGCTGCGGCCTTATAACAAACATCTCCATAAAACCCCATGTATCGCTACGAATTAAGCGCTACAAACCCAGAGCATTTATCGTTGGATTCCCTACTATACAGAAATTCTAGACACGCGCCTCTTTAAAGTCGGCTTTAATACCAGTTCAAGGTCATTGTTGGAAGACGCTTTCCGGGGCGCAATATGATGAGTGTGGTGTCAAAGTATAGAGGCCCTGACGTCTCTTATTACAAGCATTTTCACATGCGGCAAAAATGTGAAGCATCGAGTGTTACCTGTGGACGGACGATTTGCTCGTTCATTCCACACAGAAATGCTTGAACACTCAAAAGCTTTTCAGCCAACCAAAAGTTACTGGGAAAGTTCACAATACGCGGAAAACATTCCGGAAGCAAATTCTAGAGGGACTGCTACTTTTTGTTGGAGACAAAACATAAAATTGCCGTAGTGTAAGTATTTCACCGCAAGTTGGTTTAAATTTTTCCTAACCCATTTCGACGGTGTGCCTAATAGCCCTGGTAAAGTTTCACTGCCTACGGTGAACTGCACCGAAATTTCACCTTAGACAAATGGATTTTGAACTTGCACTGCGTACCACCAGATGAAGTGGGACACAGTGAAAGCCCCGTGAAACAAGTTGTTAATCAGTCAGAAGCGTTGAAAAGAGCTCGGTAGCAGACGGCGCTACACCTGCTGGCCGATCGCATAAACAGCCACAAAGCGCCACGGCCGGGCTAGAGCGGCTGCGCGCGCCTCTGTTCTAGCCCGGCCGCGGAAGCGCATGTGACGTTACGGGCGTACCGGCGAGACAGGTGGACAGCCGGTCGATCTAGCTCCTTAGTGAGCCGTTTACCACTTGCTGCAGCGTGCGCGCGCAGAGCTTGTGTGGAGGTTTTCTCTTGAGCAGAAGACTGCAACGCCAATGCAGTCTGGCCGTAATTGCCGCGCTCTCCTCAATTTTGGTTTTAAAATCGCGTCTTTATGCTGATCGCTGATTTCAGAACCCATATTTTAGTCTTTTAGGCAGACTACACGGAAACAGAGTTTTCAAGAGGCCGAAATTTTGAAAGCAGTTGGCCTTTGAAACCCCATTCCGAAGCTTTCAGCAATACACATTTGTGGTTTTATCTGTTAGGTAAAGCTAGCACCCAAATAAATCTTTGGAACCCTGTGTAGTGGGTTTCCATGAAAGCTAAAATGGTGAAAAGGATTGCTCAACAGGTTGGCCGTCTTCTTGAATTGGGACAGCGAAAATTTGAACCATACCTTATGCGCCATTTAAAACTCAACCCGCATCTGTAAACCAATAAGTTTTCAGCCATGCCCACGTGGCGTAGTGTCAATCTGCACGAGTGTGAAGTTCACCCTTCTTTTGCGTTTCGTAAACACAAAAGAAAAAATTAATTGACGATTGCGGTACATTCTAAGGCGAAATTTGTGCGCATCGAGAAGTGTAGTCTTCTGGGTGACGGCATATACCTGCTGTGTCTCGCGAAGTTGTCGCCGCATCAGCGAACGTACGAAAGCGCGCGGTGTACTCTGCTGTTGTCTCGTAGCACGTCGCCGCGGGGGACGATGTCGCGCCTTTCGCCGTACTGTCATCCTCCGCTTTCCTGCTCGCTCTATCTTCGGTGACGTCTTTCTCTCGGTTATCTCGTAGCGCGTCGCCACGGGGAGGATGTCTCGCACCCTCTCGAAATACCGCCCTCGTACTCACACTTTCGCCATATTTTCCTCTTCCGCTTTCACCTTCGCTCTATTTGGTTCATCTTCGGTATCCCGTTCGCTCGCTCGGGTACAACGAGGGACGACAGCGCTGTGAAACCGCAGGACCGGGCGCTTAAGTGCTGCGCGCTAAAATAAAGAAATTTTGCGATCATCTGTACGAATCACGCCCTCCTTCAGTATGCTGTTCGCCTGATGGTTTTTGTTTCAAAGGTAATTTTAGCCAGCACGACGAAATAATACCACGGCGGTTTAATATGCATTGCTTGCTTAACCAGATAGAACTTTCAATATCATAGCCTTTTCAAGCCCAGACACAACCGAAAAAACTTACAACTCTATATCGCACATAGTGCAAATAACTTCCACAAAAATTTCGTGACTAGTTTTGATACAATGCCTCTTTGACACCCGATTGCGTAAACTACTCAGCGCGATCTTTTCACCACGTGATCTTCCGCAACTTTTGTGGTGGGTTGCGTTTGTATTCGGCAGGTAAAAACCATGCCATTGACGCGGAGTGCGGCCGAAGAAGTTTACCGTTTTTGTTGCAGCTGGGCTAGTGATAGGCAGTGGTTTGTCTTGTTTGACTGGCGCAGGAAGCCCAGGCTCGCCGTGGGCCTCATGGCAACCTTACTCGTGGTGTCCATGGCCGCCGTGGGCCTGCAGACGTACCTGAGCGAGTACCCGCCCACCATGTTCGTCTTCAGCAGGGACACCGAGTGAGCGCTGTTCGACATGCCCTGTTGCGTGCTGCGGAGGCTGTTAGTTTTGTTCCCGTTGCGTTTGATGGAGCAACGCCAGTGTTATTTTTATCTTTCGCAATGTTTGGGGCGTTACCAGGCTCATTGCACCTCTTTCCCAAACCTTGCTCGCAATGCAAAATTGAGGCTTCACGGAATGACACCAATTTTATTTTTTTAATGCGCAGCATTCTTCGCCGAGTACCCCCACAGCCAGGACCGTGTAATGCCCTGCATTTCCACAAAAATGCAGATATCGCGGAAGTTCCACCTGTAATCGCTATAATAGCGCAAGTGGAGATAACTGGTCGCACGACAGTTTGGGGAACTCAAAAAAGTAAAATATGAAAAAATCACGAGAACTGGCCAACCACGTAACGCCCTACATTTCCACAATAATGCAGATTTCGGGAAAGTTTCAAATGTAATCGTTATAATAACGTAAATGGAGATAATTGGTCGAACAAAATTCTGAAAAACTAAAAAATAAAAAAAAACAGAAACAGAAAAAACAAAAACAGAAAAACAGAAAAAACAGAAATCCATAATATTGCGGATGTCGTGAAAATTGCACTTGTAATCGATAAAATAGCGTATATGGAAATGATTGGTGAACGAAGTTTTTAAAACAAAAAAATAGGAAAATTATCAAATAATTACGAAAACTCGCGAACCCTGTAACGCCCTGCATTTCTACAATAATGCATATTTCGGGAAAGATCCGAATGTAATGGTTATAATAATGTAAATGGAGATAATCGGTCGAACGAACTTCTGAAAATCTAAAAAATAAGAAAATATTCAAAAATTAGCAAAAATGTCAAAACGTATAACGCATGGAATTTCCACAATAATGGAGATATCGCGAAAATTCCACCTGTAATCGTTGTAATGGCGTAAGTGTAGATGATTGGTCTAACGAAATTTTTAAAAACAAAAAATAGGAAAATTATCAAATAATTACGAAAACTCGCGAACCGTGTAACGCCCTGCATTTCTACAATAATGCAGATTTTGGGAAAGCTCCCAATGTAATCGTTACAATAATGTAAATGAAGATAATTGGTCGAAGGAAATTTTCAAAAACGAAAAAATAAGAAAAATATTTAAAAATTACGGAAAACGTATAACTCGTGGCATTTCCACAATAATGCAGATTTCGCGAAAGTTCCCCCTGTAATCGTGATAATAGCATAAATCGAGATAATTGGTCGAAGGAAATTTTGAAAAATTAAATTTTTAGGAAAATATAGAATAATTCCGGAAAATGGCGAACCGTGTAGCGCCCTGCACTTTCGTAATAATGCAGATTCGAGAAAATTCCACGTTGATTGCTGACACGAAATTTTAAAAAACAAGAAAAAAAGAAAAATATTAAGCAATTACGGAAAATGTCAATCCGTATAACGCCCTGCATTTCCTCAGTAATGCCGATTTCGCGAATGTTCCACTTCAAATCCTTAAAATGGCGTCAATGGAGATACTTGGTCCGACAGGAGTTAGAAAACCCAAAAACTGTGACTGTAAAAACTCACACTCAAGACACGCGGCATAAGTATGCTGCGCACTAGTAGATAATTCTCTGAATTTCTGGAAACATTTTTTCTTCCCCGGATTGCAGATCTTTTGCAACGGCTTTTTGTACATCACGCCAGCTATGCAAATAAGCCAAGCTCACAAAAGGCAGCATTTTATTGGTCGGGCGACTGTTAATTGCAAGAGCAAATCTTTTGACAATAAGGCTTGCATGAGCATTCAAGTCAGCCTCAAAAGGCGGACATGGAATATGTGCGGGTGACTTTAACTAATCGTGAAAAAAGCTTGATATTTTGGCATAGATCATTGCAGTAAATCGTGGTGCCCAGTATCATTTTTGCAATGCCAAAAGGGGTCACCCACACCCTCATGGTGTAGAACCGCTGGTTTATTCCATAAAAAAGACCAAGGGGAATGCGTCATTCGTTGGGAAACATTTATTTATTTATTTATTTATTTATTTACAGGTACCCTCAGGGCCGAAGCATAATAGAGGGGAGTGGATTTTAAGATTCACAAACAAGTACAGCCTACAGTGCATGTCAAGCAAACATACAAAAAGGAGGAATTGCGCGAGAACACATCGCAAAAAAATTCACAAGTTCTGTGCACAAAGGGTCAATAACTACAAGGAGAAGCCAACATTGCTTTTACGCGAAAGATCAAACACACAAGAGGAAATTAGTAATCATTCATAGTTATTGGAGTGGTTTTGATTACTAATAAGTCATCGGAAAGCTGATCGGACTAATAACTGATCGGAATATTATTGTGTTACTAACGTCTTTTCTTTGCTAGAGGGAGACTCGAAAACATTGAGCAAGGAAAGATGCCTTGCATGCCCATTGATAATAATAAGACAAGAACATCTTGTTCTACCTTCATAGGCACAAGGAACACATTGGCAAAATATCGACCATGTTTACACAGTAATATGGGGGTAGGTTTTTAAATCTTCTAAATTAAGTGGTACGGCCGGATTGAGGAATTGTTTTCACGTATAAAATTGGCTTATTGAGACGCCCATATGTGCGTTGAGGCTTACGGGAGACGTCTCGGTAGGACGGTACTCAGTTTATTACTGGAACCTCCGCGAACAGCAGAGGTTAAACTTGTCTAATCTATTCATTCAAAACAGCCGTGAACCGAACTGCTTAATGTGACTGCGAAAAAGTCAGGCCACAGCAATAGTTACGGGGTCGAAGGAACTAAAAATGAGGTTTGAGGTATGTAACATCGGAGTTTAACTCGAAGTTAGTGGCTAATCAAAATACCGCACTTCAATTTTAGCATATTTGTACCAGACCTTTAAAGGACGCTTGGGTGCAGTGTCACAATTTTTGGGTACTTTATTTGGTGATCGAATCGATAATGCAAGATAAAGGCTATGACAAACACTTGTTTCAATATTCGCAGAGGAAAAAAGAAAAACAAAAGCTTTGAACATATACTGGGGTAGATATACGGCTGCCATTGTTTGAAGTAGACTTGATACAAGAGCTCACTTTATGCTTTCTTGCCTGAGTGAAATCTACCGCAGTCCCATCGATGTGCCTATCACCGTTTTTTTTCTTTATTGACATTTTGACACAGCACTTGAACCAAAGAAGCAAAAGCAAGATAACGATAAAAACTGCTAACCAAAAACCTTGCTAGCAGAAAGCGGTTAAAATTGCTTGAGGTCCGTTAGCGTCTCCATCACGGACAGCCACTCTGGAGGGTCAGGTTGAGCCCTCCACACTTCAATCATCAATCGCATAGTATCAGCAAAATACTCTTTGGAGTGTTTAGCATCAACGTCACGATGACGTATCGCCATACGCGACTTCCAAATGCTATGCAGGGCCAGGACCATGACAAGGTCGTATGGTACTTTGTTGTCACTCTCAATGGGCAGGAACCTGATCCCATGTGCGTTCAGAGGGAAGTCCTTTTTTAAGGTCCGCTGGAGCACGTCCCAAAAAAAATATCCCATCCCAGCACTCGAGGAACGCATGTTCTACCGTCTCGGGTTTCTTACACGGGTAGCATTCAACCCTTCATGGCATGTACAAAGCCTCCTCTTTCTGCCACGTTTTTACGGGGAAGACACCCACGTGCAGTTTAAAAAAGAACGGCTTAACCGATGGCAGAACCGCCATTCGTTTTACAAGTTTGAGCACGTCCTGTCTTGGCCCTACACGGTACATTGTCCTGTACAACGGCACAGGTAATACAGCGTCAAGCAAATCAGGGTACAACTTTTTTCGCGTAACGTTAGATCAGTACTCTGTACTGAAACGTACACGTGAAAACTGGGTAGCTTGAACAACTTCACAGAAGGTACCCTTAATTACTCCGGCAGAAAGATGTGCCTATCACCACGCTTTAAGTAGGATGTGTGGAACGCAGGTTCGCCCTGACGATGAACCGGTGGGTATACCTGCTGCCTCACACGCACCTGGGTCCTTACGTGCTCGGTGCTCTCACCGCCTTCGTCTACGAACGGTACCGAGAAACCAAGATCAGCAAGGTGAGAAAGCGCGCGCCACACTTACCTTACAATCTCAGCTGCGTCTTCATCGATGTGCGGGCATCTGACAAGCATGTCCATAACTACTAGCGAACCAATGGACTAGAAGAAAGAAACATGCGCACAGGACATTCGGTTGTGTAGCATGTGCAGCTTTCTGTTCTTTCAATCTTCAACGCTCCGCCACCGGGTAATGAACACCGAAATGGCGCGAACAAAAAATTAACCGTGTATAAGCTTTGTCCGTTGCAAATGCTGCCGAAAGAAGATAGTCTTCGGTCAATCCTGTAACGTAACACCCTCTCTTCTATTCCCCTCCCAGCCTTCAGGCTTTTCACCTCCCCCCTCTGTCTTCCAATAGTAAATGGAATGGCGTTTGCCTCAATTGACGTATTTTCTCGGGTTCAACCTGCTTACGCGCCATTTGGTGGGCCAGCGAACAATTTAATTTGGACCGCTTTGTTTATCCCGCTGTTTTTAATTAATATAGTAAAAACTAATCTGACGTGTATTCTTAGTTAAACGAACATTGCTTCTGTTAATCATGAACTGGAATCTTGCCTCAAACATGCCTGAGGCTTCTTTAATGCTGCATCAGGGAAAATATGGCACTGGTTTTAGTAGTCTGGAATGGTCTTGCCTGTACATTGGGACGTAGGCTCGGTGCTCGTGCTGTTATGATTCAAGATCGGTTAGTAAATTATCGCTTCCTCAA
This sequence comes from Haemaphysalis longicornis, assembly GCF_048455015.1. Taxonomy (NCBI): domain Eukaryota; kingdom Metazoa; phylum Arthropoda; class Arachnida; order Ixodida; family Ixodidae; genus Haemaphysalis; species Haemaphysalis longicornis. The sequence goes on from NW_027526203.1 coordinate 146,984,180, forward strand.
CTACGGGCCGTATCCTTGACCTACCCCTGCGTAACATGTTCGACAGACGTTGGGGTGTCTATCCCCGTCCTGGCCATCCAGCTCCGCACCCTCTGCGTCTTGAAGCGACCCTGGATGCGACGTGGACCATGTCGGGTCGCCCCAGCCCCTCCGCAAGCCGATCCGTCCCGTAGGTATCTTAAATCCAGTGTCCCCAGCCTGCGACCCGACGATACGGACGAGACGACGCCAGCCGTCACCAGACCAGCCCGCGACCCCTGCCCCTTCGCTCGGCGCGGCTCCAGAGCTTTAAAGATTCTTCTCGACCATGACCGCCATCCGTGTTCTGGGGCCAGTGTTCATGGCGCTTATCAGCTTTATCCGCGGCTGAGAATACTTTGTAACTCATCGTGTTCATCTCGTCTTTCATTGTTACTGCACCCGTCCATGGACTGCGGCTTACTCGGTATGCTCTCCTGTCCAACGGGGGATGTGCTTAGAGGAAAAGGAAGTTGGGGGGGGGGGGGGGATGTGATGGGCCGAATGTGACGCAGCCTGTGTCCTCGTGCTGTCATGATCGCCTAGTAAACCATAACTCTTTCTATCATAATTCGGCTCCTTTGAGCGGCCATCGAGTAACAATATCTTCCTTGTTAGAAAATTATTTCAACTTCTTGCCGTGTTGTTGATTGAGTGACAGACAGAGACACGAAAATTTTCGGGTTTGGGTAGCCCAAGGGTGCCGCCTACAAAAACGGGGAATGGTAATAATGGCTTAGCATTATTAGCCCCACGGAAGCTTATCTCTAAGAATAACTGTAGACTTATCGCAAAAGATACAGCCGCAGCCGTAATTTCATCACTGCCTCTCTCTGTATTGTCACATCCTTTTGGCATCTGGTTTTCCCGAGGCCTGGGGTGTTGCAGCGGAGAGCTCAGGCACAGTAGGCACAGAATGGCTGTACCTGTAGACGCAAAAGTTGGGTCAAATGATAAGCTTCTAGAAGTTCATTCAAGGTGTTGCCCACTTTCAAATAGTCACGCAGCAATTGGTGTCCTGACAGCCTATTAGGAAAGAATTGCTTCACACAGGCCAAAAAACTGCTTTGGTATAGCGGAACGTTGTCTCGGTCGGGTCAATGTGTTCCTAAGGAAGGGTGTATCAAGCAAGTCCACCCGAAAATGTTTAAAGTTGGAACAACACCGTCTCCAGAAGTATTTGAAGTGGGTACCGCTACGATACTAACAAACGTACAAAACGACCCCTCTTAATTACCAGGGTAATGCTTGCGTGTCGTCGGATCAACTAGAAACGCGACCTGGTCTTCCTTCAAATGCTTCCTCAGAAAATGTTGCAAAATCTAGGCGCTGCCCGCAAATTTACGCAAGAATATATCAACGCACCCTAAACGAAATCAATTTTCCTACCCCCCAAATTAATTAGAACGGTTCAAACATTTTCCGAAATTGGTCATGTTATTAAAAACACGCAAATACACATAAGCTGATGTAGACGGTATAGTTTTGGAAAAAAATTATTTTTACCATTTCTCCACACAGACCTACTTCGAGAACGAATACAGAACTACTCCACCGCAAAGCATTCCCGTCATATTAAAGCAGACCATAGCAAAGATGACAGCGTGAAAAAGAGGCGGAGTCGAAGCATCTACGTTGCGACCTTTTGGCTTTCTTAAAAAGAGGAGCTACAACCGCATGATATTATCGAAATAATTTTCTGAATGTTTCGGGCTACTCTGAGTAGCAGGAGGAGGAAAAAACTTTATTCAAACGCAACATTAAGCGTCAAGAATCTGATCATCATTTCTTTGCAAAGGATTCTCCTGGAAACTCTTTGTTTTATTCTGCTCTTGACTACGTTAGAAGTCTGTTCAAGGCTATTGGATATAAACGTGAAAACAGCACAGAAAAACTGGGTCGTCGAAAAATCTCCGCATTTTACAGCTCTTTTAGTAATGCTAGAAATTTGTATATCCAGCTGTGGCAAGGAGACACAGTCTCTCCGCGCATTTTCAATACCGCCACGGTTATCTAGTAGAATTCGGAGGGCCTGCATTTACACTTCAAAAGAAACGCACCCTTTGGCATTAATGTCTTTGTGATGCTCGTCAAAAAGCACACACGGGAGACAAGTAGGTCTAGAAAATGGCAACAGGTTTTATCGCCATGTTGGCGTTAGCTGCACGCAGATTTGTGGCAGAACGTTTCTTATAGAAGGACCTAGGTATTCCCTCAGTTTATGCGTGTTTGTTGCTGAGAAGCCGGCACTTTTTTTGGAAGTGGTTTATTGCTGTGAAAATTCATATGACCAGAACAAGCTTAGTGCTCAGTCCTGTTGTTTGGCGTTCATTTTCAGGCCAACGCGAAAGAAGCAGGTCGACATTACAGACATGAATAAGATACTGGTAGCGTCGTCAAGCTTACCGCCAAATACTTCCAAGCTTGCGGTCAGTGCGTGAGGAAGACTTGTTCAGCTACTAAAAATGTGTTAGGGGCTCAGGCGACATTCCTTCATGCTCGCTTGAGGGGAACTTCTGATGAAATTTTTTAAAGACCATGTAGAAGCAACGCTGATAAACTTGTGTCGCTCACATCCTGCGTATTGAAGTTGAGGGTGAAGCTTCTCAGGGATAGGCTTGTATGTTACGCAAACGCAACCCAAATCCTCAACGGCGCATAACAGGTTTCCGTGTTTACATGCCGATGATGGCGTGGGTATGATCAGGACTGTCGGCCACCAGCGAGAATATTCATCAATGCTGGCTCTTTTTTTTCTTTGAAATTTTGAATGTCCGCCATTGTCTCCTGCCAACTTTCGTTGTTAGGACCGACATGCAAAGCTAGACCCGTATCTGCTCCCTTCACTGCAAATGTCGTCATAAACGATAGTCTTCTGCGGCCTCCACCACAAAAATGTCCCTCTTTTCTCCCCCACCCAACTTTTATGCTCGTCCCCTCCCTTTCAATCCTCCTACTATAAACACGAAGGACGTTTGCTAAAGTCCCTCGAATTTTACCGCGTTCCACTGCTCGCCCCATCTACTGGAACGTTTTGTCACTGTCGAACTTGGAAAACTGCCACGAGATCGAGCCTCGCGTGAGCTATTTTAAATGCAGAGCATTTCAGTAACTCACGATGTCACCCGCGTTGACGTCCGTCGTAGTCCGCACCGTCGTTGTCCGCACCCCTCCCCCTACACTATATAAAAAAAATACTATCCGGCGCCTGGTTTCGATCCCTCGACCCTGCGGGCGGAACGCAATGTACGTGGTGCTCTACCCACTGCGCCACAAAGCCGACACATAATGGGAGGCTACGAACGCGCCTTATATCCTTGACTTATTCAAACTACGTCAAGAAGCTGCTGATACAACGCATTCACTACCACCAACTCCCCAAACACTAAACGTTAACGCAATACACCCACCCCCTATGCGACGCATTTACTCGAGTTCCCCTCCGGGGAGATGGGCACAATTTTTTATATGTCCGGGTCAAAATATTGTTCTTAATGCGTATTATTTATTTGCTATCGCAAATATTAAGCACAAATTTATTCCAATAAAAGAAATATGCGAGCACCAGTTGCTCATTGATGTACCACCTCAAATATGCCCAATGTTTTCTGTTTGCTAAACATTGTTGACAAGTAAGAGTTACGCTTCCTGATTAGCGGTTAAAAAAGGTTTTGCTTATATAAACGTCTTCTTCAAAACTTCGTTTAACTTTCGGCCGGTGGCTGAATCGAGAGACAGTCAGGCAGACGGAAATGTTTAGGTTTAATAAAATCTAAGGTTCGACGAAATCTCGTCTGGGCGGGTAAAAGGTTCATAGTTAAAGAAATTGCGGTCACCGACCAAAGGCTTATTAAAAGCCTAAAAAGAGACGTTTCGGCTTCCCAAGCCGAAAGGTCTCTTTTTACGCTTTTAATAAGCCTTTGGTCGGTGACCGCAAGTTTGGGTTTAAGTAACCCAAGAAGAACTATCGTCGTTGAAAATGTAAATGTTTTGATCGTGTTCTCTTCACCGGCCGTTTACATACAGGTGCGACGAGGGAACGCTTTAGGTGGAGGATCTCGCAAGCCCTGTTTTACGAATGTTTACGGTCCGCTTCACTTTCCAAGATGGAAATGAACGAGCTTCCTTGAGCTTTAAATATCCACCAAGCAGCGAATCATATATTGATAAAAGTAGGCTATGTATGCCTTTGTTCTCCCTCCTACCAGCCCCACATGTTGGCAGTCATAGCCCAGCGAGCTCGTTCTTTCCTCTGGGACTAGGGCATAGTGCGGAAAAATCCCGTCCGTGTTTGGAAAATTCGTGAGGAGATCACATCCCTCATATTGGCGTAAAAACATCTCATCCACCACTCTGACTAAAAGAGGTTTATATGAGTCTAACTACATGGAGGAAATTCTTTTGCTAGGCAATGGAAACAGCGAACGATGCCTGCGAACTCCTTAGATGTGCTGAATAAATCTCGGTGGAGGATCCAACCGTTGTAGTAGTAGTACCGTCAAACTAGGAGCTAGAGCAGGGTTCTGTACTGAACAAGTTGCGCGAAATTTGTCTTTAAAATCCCAGTATTTTCACCAGAATGGAGGAAGAGGAGAGGGCGCATGTGTCCTACTTAGTTTCTGAGACAGCATTACACAAGGTCCTAGAAGGTTCTCGGCGTGCTCTTCTGGAGTTCATGTAAGCGTGGGCTACTTTTAGACCTCCCCGACTTTAAAATATACTGCTCCGGCATTTACATGTACGGATGGATGTTGCACGCATGTGTTGCATAACGTTTTGGTCAACCTCTGGAACAAATAGCCGAGAAAACAGCATATTTTTGACCCGCTGTTGTAGTGTGAGACTCTGGGATGAAATTGATCATTGTAGAAATTGGCTTCATACATTTTACAGGTGTAATAAAGGAGTGGTCACTGCCACCGGAGCACGTGAAACAATACAACCTCAAAATATTCAGAACTGGTCGATGGATGGAGGTTGGGTGGCATCCCACGCGCACTGGAATATTTTATCATCAGGACTAACACATAAACTAAATATGTGCTGCTTTGCATGCGAGGAACTAAAATGTTTAGATCACGTTGGGAATGTTGAGGGCAATATTCATGACAAAGGGTAGATACGTCATGTGTGGGAGGCTTCCTGGTTCACATGGACAAGTAGGAGATCGCAGATTGCTTAGACTACATGCCTGGTCCAGATGCTTCACTTTCCGCATCGTGTTAGAAGGACCATGCGCCGTACCATCATGACAACACCAAATATCGTTACGCTGTTGCATAATTATGAAAGACGCAGCTCCGTCATAATAAATTAGGACATTTTTTAGGCTCTGCCTTCCTTATTCTTGCAGAATTATCCTGACGACGTTTCCCATAGCTTAGGTATGATCCGAACGGAGAAACCTTGTGGTGTGTGTTTGAGTACCTGTTCGAAATGGTTTCTCAAAACTTTGCTCGAAAACCCTCCAAAGTGCTTGAACTGCGTACTAGGAAATTGCGGCGACCTATGAACTGAGGTTCAGATATATGAATGCTGATGTTCAGATTTATGAAAGCAAACTGAACATTATACCAGTCTGTGAACTTACCAACGTGGGGTAATTTGTCGTAAAATTCTTGCATTAATACTACCAGTTCATCCCGTGGTCGCGACGGCATTCCTATACTGGTATCCCCGTTTAAAAGTACCTGGCAAGCGAAAGAAAAAAATCCCAAACATTTCGAATTTATTATCAGAACTGCCATTCAGAATAACGGGAAGTTGACCAAGATTACGTAACTGTCGTAGCCAACAAATACAGTGTCATTGCATTGTGGAGAGCGTAGCAGAACACAGGTTATGGCCGTTTCGCTGGGCCGTACGCGGGGTCGATTACGTGTGGTGGTAACGCGTTTGCCAGTTGTGCATTGTAAGGAATGACCGAAAACTCAGAAATAGCATAGAGCCGACATAAAACCTATCTTGGCGCTGTAGCCAACTTCTTTGTTAAGAATGTTTCTCAAAGCTTTTGGCGTCTGAAAAGGGAACAGCGGTTCTGGACAAAACCGGTTGAAGTTGTTTTAGGATTACGGGCACTCGAACATTATTTACAACGTTTTCCCTGCGCCTCCTTTGCAATGATTGGCAGCAAAAGCAACTTTAAGCCCAATTAGGTTCTTTTTCAAGGCGTGTACGGCTTGCAAGGCTTTACAAGCCTATTTGGAATTACGCGGCCCCAAACGATTACCGAATGATGATCAGTGCGAAAGCAGTATGCTTTGGTCCAGTGGGCTCTCATAGCTACCCGAATGCTTCGACGCTGTTCTAACCGAGTGGCCCTCTGTCTGCATCTTTCCTTGTGCAGCTCCAGCAGTCCATTCTTTGGGCAATGGCGTTGTTGTTCACCAGCGCGTCGCTGTTCGGTGCTGCTCCGTGGGGCCTTGGAGACCTGCCGTCGACGCAGGTGACGCTCGCGTACGCAACCACGCATCGCGTCGCCTGGACGCTGGGACTCGCCTGGATCGTCTTTGCCTGCACCACTGGACGGGGAGGTAAGGGGCCCTGGAAAGTGCTCGGATGAGGTCGTTGCGGCATTGCGGACGCAGGGTACAATGCCACACAATCAGGTATAGTGAACTGAGACGCTACGGCTTGGTGGACACCACAGGATGACTACTCAGCCATCTGATTGAAGAACAGGCAAAGACACCAAACAAAGGCTTTTATTAAAAATGGTCCCAACGTTTGGTAGCGTAGTTGGCTCCCTCCTTAGGGGTGACTGTGTTCGACCACAAGCACCACTTATATAAGATACCTTCCTTTTCGTTAACTCGTTTCTTGCCGTTGCGCGTCGGATGCCAAGGGCGTAAATGGCGGGACGGGAACCCATGGATCTATTAGGCCTCCCCGAGTCATTTGCATGTGCCAGGACTCGAGGAGGATTTTTTGTGGGTAATTTGTTTCGGTGCCAATCACCTACAGGCTGTTAAACTCAGTACTGCTGTCAGCTTCTTCGCAGTGTTGTGGGCAAATGCGCTGCGCTGAATGTCAGACTTGCGGACGTCGTTTTTGTGCTGTGGCATGCGTACTTGGAATGCTGTCGGATGCGTACTTCCTGTTACGTCGTATGCCGACGTAACTGTAAGGGCACTGTGCACAAGGGATTTTGTAAACGACCTCTTGCGCTTTCTCCTGTGGCAGGCACTCTTTTGGTCGGGGCATCAGCAATCCAAGCGTTGACACCTGCTTGTGGGCGACGAGAATGCCTTCCTTATAGGGTTAACCATCTCATTACTGCATAAAACCATCATTTAACCACACTGCGATAGTGAAGAGGGTGATCAACACAGAGGGATGAAGAGAAACACAAGAAAAAAAGCCCGATTGACTACAAATGTAACTAAGTAAAGCTGTAAGTTGGTAATTCATAGTGATCAAATGTCGCGCAGCAGAAACAGACGGGACGGAAAGAACACACACAGACGAGCGCTCACTTCCAACTGATTTAACCATCTCATGCGGGATAAGTTTAACTATCTCATTATTGCATCAAACCACCATTTAACCATCTCCTTATGGCATCAATTAAGAATTAGGATTCAGTTTATTTGAAATTCACATGTATTCATGATGACAGGCATCACCTCCAGAATGACCCATCTAGAGTGGCCTACAAAGGCTGACACTTGGATTCCCAATAAGCCACACATGCATACCTTCTCCTTCCGTCACTATTTCGTGTGAAGGCGAGGGAAACAATGCCGCTTGCATCACCTGAATCTCCTGAATCAAAGTGTGCACACTGATTTGGCTGAAACTGGATCCTATAGCTCGAATAATTTAAATGTCATTGCTGTAAGCGAGCGCGCGTTGAAACAAAGCACAGTCTTTTGCACTGGCCTAGCTACAGAGGAGGTGAACAAAAGCATGAAACTTTGTTTCTGGATTCAAATTCAAAACGGAGGCCATAAACGGATTGGCTTTTAACCTTCCCTCTGCTGTGCTTCCAACCTTCCGCTGACAAACACTTCCTGCTAACACTGGTAAAGGGTAGAGATCAGTAATTTTGTTGTACGTCTATTTTTCGTCCCTGGAAAAAATCTTTCAGGAATCGTATAAACGTCCCCTGATGATAAATGTTCCAGAAAGACACTGAAAACATCCGCAGGGAACGTTGCGATTTGCCAAGTAAGTGTTCTTTCCACGGCGTCATCTACGCAAATTCCCATCTATGTTTGTGACCATAAGCCGTGGAGCCCTTTACTAGAGGTTGTATTACCTTAAGGGTCGTTTAATATTCTAATATATTTGTTTTTTAGACACTCAATAAGGCATGTATTCATACACGTAACTCGTTACTGACCGACAGACATACGGACAGACACCAAAACGCACGAATTCCTAAAAGGGGTAGCCTTACAATGATTATGCACTAATTTTGACATTGTATTTAGTATAGAACCAAAAAATCGACCTATTCTGTTGTCAAAATAGCAATAATCTAATACGGTACTTTTGAGGTATCCTTATGCATTCCATTCAGGCTTCTCCGACGAGCAACATTTTTTACAAGCGGAAATTTGAGCGCGAAAATTCGACAAAGACACAGAAAGACCAGACGGGACTAGTGCTAGTCCAGTCTGGTCTTTCTGTGTCTTTGTCGAATTTTTGCGCTCAAATTTCCACTTGTAAACATGAACCAACTATCCCAACAACAAGTTCTATTAAGCAACATTTTCCTCTTCTTCTTGAACAAGTGGTGAGAAATCCTGTTGTTGCTTTTTTCTCATTCACTTGCCCATTTCCATTGTGGTGATACCCATCCGGACATCAGGACGGTTCTATTTTTTAAGCCACAGACGGAGTGAAGTCGTATTCGTGATGCTCCATTATTTTTCCGTTATTTTCTGTTTTACTGAACATGATTTTCGGCAGGAAGACATTTCACTCCTGCTCTGTCGGCCTGGTAGATTGGAAGGCTTATTTTGAATATTTTTGGAATCACACTTATTAACGTTTAAAGCAACAATTCGGCTACTTGGCCTCTGTCACAGAGGATGTTGTTGTGCGCAGGTAGCGAAAGTTTATTTGCAGAGTGATAAGTGCTAATTCCAGGTGGTTCACTGTTTCCCAGAAGCATGTCGCTATCTTTCACATGACCCAGCTAGCACATCGATAAACTCTAGCTTACTGCGTTCGTCGATTTACCAAGTCGGTACATTTTGCCTACCGCGCGCAGACCGCGTCCCAATTGGTAAGGCGTCGAGTTGCGTTCAAGAGGTTTAACCACAACACCCAAACGTTATTGACTAGCATAAGTCATTCGAAGGGACAAGTACACGAGAACCGAACAATGCGAACGCAGCTTCGGCTCTTCCTTACGTCACCACCCTGTCCGCACATGCTATACCGTTCTTCTTCTCCTGCTCCATGCCCAGTGATCTATGGCCAAAAGTTTTGCCGACATAGGACCTTATTATTGATTAGGCAATTAAATACCGTTAGCTCCTCGTAAGAAAGACAATGTTCGTTTGAGTTGACTTCGTGCTTGTACAGCCACCTCGAAAACCCTGTTTTTTTTTCGTCTTTCGTCGCCACTTTTGTTTTGACCATGACATACTTATGCCATCCATGGACTGCCCATCAGGCTCGCCGAATTTAGGCTACGACGTGAATTGGATGGTTGTAACAATCATTAAATGACGTCTGCATGAATCTGATGTAAGATTTGTACGTGATACATTACGTTTTGTAATATTCCTTTCGATCTTCGTGAATCTACAAGAATTTTATGAGTAATTATATTGCACGCAGTTTGAGGAGCAACTATACCGCCTACATTTTATGCATATATATATATATAAATGGCGGATTTTTTCTCGCCTTATATTTTCGCTTATTTATCACTGTATCAAAGAAACATGACAAACACACGTCATTCGGCACTATTAAATATTTCGGAAACAGCCGAATAGCACTGGCAATGACGACTGCAACCTTGATATGTGTCCTTACGCCGTCCCTCGTCCCGTATCTTTCTGTTCTGCTATATATATCTATCTCTCCCTCTCTCTCTCTCTCTCTCTCTCTCTCTCTCTATATATATATATATATATATATATATATATATATATATATATATATATATATATATATATATATATATATATATATGTATAGATAGATAGATAGATAGATAGATAGATAGATAGTTAGATAGATAGATAGACAGACAGACAGACAGACAGACAGACAGACAGACAGACAGATAGACAGATAGATAGATAGATAGATAGATAGATAGATAGATAGATAGATAGATAGATAGATAGATAGATAGATAGATAGATAGATAGATAGATAGATAGATAGATAGATAGATAGATTGATAGATAGATAGATAGATGTTTCTCCTTTAGCCTGCAATAAAACTTCTCTTTCGGTCAGACCATTCTTACCTTCCTTCTCCGCCACCTGGACACGAGCCAGGAATGCATATCCACAAAGCAAACAACTTATCCCTGGCGGTTTGTAAAAAAATGCTCACCCTTTCTTTGGTTTCACCTTTTACAGGCGTGATTAACTCGGTGCTCTCCTGCAACGCCCTGGTTCCTCTGGGAAGGCTGTCCTATTCCATCTATCTGGTCCATGCTTTCTTTGTGTTCTTCAAGGCCTGGACGATCCGGCAGCGCATTGAGAACCAACATTTCCAAATTGTGAGTGGCCCAAAACTCGAGAACTTTCTCATGTGTCGTCGGTAACCGGCAGGGGTGGAAATTAAATTACTACCAAGGTGCCCGACTAGCGGCCTTGAAGGACCATTTCTTTCAAATAGCACTAAACATTCGCGAAAGTCTAAGGTGGATTGAGAGAGCAGTTCAGGCAAAGAGCCTACAGGTACCTTTCACGACAATGACCACATGCGCTCTGTTTTGCGAACTGGGTGCCCCACCAGGTGCCTCTAACAAATAATTAACACAAGCATGCGTTCTGCGGCAAGCTGCCTGTCGACCACCCTAAAGCTTGTGCTTACACTTGACAGAATTCCCAAATCGAGTCGGCCGTGAGGAGAGGCAGGGGCGAACATGACGCGCGTTAGTGTGGGTTTGGCATGCTAATAGCCGTAACCGCTAAGCAGGTTTTGAAGTGATTCCCGCGATGCATAAAAAATTATCAATACAAAAAAAAAGCCGCAAGGACTTCACAGAAGATCAGGCTTTTAATTATCAACTTTTATGCAGCCGTTCAACGTGTACAGGTGCGTTCAAAAGTAATTGGCACATGGTCTAATAAATTTACAGGAAATTCTTCTTGTGGAAACTGCATGCTTGCATTGGTGTGCGTTAAGAGGAGTTCTCTATAATAAAAAAAGGGTCCATGTAAACCGGTAATATCTGTTGCAAGCGAGTAAGACAAATATTTTTTTATTTTTTTTAAATAAATATTCACAAATCCTTGTTCCACTTCCTTATGACTGCACCTGTACATGTGTGATCGCGCAGTCACATTGCAGTGCTTAACATGTTACAACACTACTTAAACACTTCAACTCAGACCAGTAATTAATAGACGTCAAATTGTTCGTGATGTAAGCGCCGTCATATGCATAGGAAGTTAAGCAAGCAAGCAGAAACAACTTTAATAAAACTATGCAGCATCACCAAAAGCACTTTGTCAATTACATAAAGCGGCGAGTGGCTGGCACTGTAAAGTCAGCAAAGACAAGATTAGGAAAATGCAAATGAGACATCGTTTTTCTAACACCACGATAAAAAATGAAGGAGGCTCCCATTAATACGTAAAACTTGAAGGTAGCGAAGCTGTACGCAACAGTAGCGTTTCTCCTCTTTTTCGCCTCGTGGCGTTGTTTAAGCCTCGGAGGGACCACAGTTGGATGTTCGTCGTCCTCTAGCGCACATGATCCTGCGTAGCACGTGGCCTCGTGGCCTTCCTTCGCGGAGCGCGCTTATCGCTGCGGCGGCGGCCTCCTGGCCGTCCTCCGCCACTTCCCGCTCACGGGTCCCGCGGACGTCTCCTTTTCATCCTCACCTATCTCCCCCTCCCGCATACCTCTCCCCGTTATCGGACCGCTGCTCCGTGCCGGGCGCTTGCGGGAAGGGGTGTGGTTTTAGCTCTAGCTCTCAAGGGTTAAACTGTTCACCGCACGAAGACTGCCCGAGGTAGCGTAGTGTAGCTGGCTCTACAAAATTGAGGGACCTTTAGCACGAAACCAAATTCACGAGCGGAGCTGGGTGTTGTGTTTAAATATGTAACTTAGAAACAAGATTCTTTTGGCATTTGTGAGGACCATTGATGTGTTTATTGAATATAACTCTTTAACACCGCCGTTCAGGTGGAGATTTTGGTTCTATACATAGCTGTTAGTACCCACGTAAAGCCTTTGCAGTCTTAATATTGCCTCGCCTACCGCCAACGGATGTGTAAGAGCATATGTCTCTGCAGAACTCGAAAGCTCCATTTTTAACAAAAGTTAACTACAGAGAGATACGCTGGGTGAAATGCGCAGCATTGGAATCCCTCACCTTAACATGGAAGCTACTTTCTGATCTTCATGTTCCAAAGGATTCACTATCACGAAGTCGGCAGACTGACATTCGCGGTGTAACAACAGCGCCGGCAGAACCATTTGTTACGGAGCTACTTGTGTAAATATGGGTGTGGTCCTCACTGTATGCCTCGTAAGGGTAAGTCAAAGTTAGCGGCTGTAACGCTCGTGTTGCCAGATCCAGTTTTTGTTAATACCTGGAATGTGAAGGAGCACTAGAGGCAGCATCGGACACTACAGTGGGAGAGGCGGCCTTGTCGCAGGAGTGTAGTTGGATCTGATGTCATTGATGTGGACCGCTACTACCCTTGCGAATGACGGATGCGGATGACTAGCCAATCGCTTTAGGGAGCTTTGTGCCGTCTACCTGAGGAATAACTCCCTGCAGAAATCAATATAGTTTAAGACCGTGCGGCCAATGAAACTGGCCACTCAGGTATTCCGGCCCAGCGGTCAAGTTAGTCGTAAGCAACCAGTCGGCCTTTTAAGTTTTTCCACTGAGTAGGCCCGGAAACCACAGCAGGCACATCGTCTGTGTGCCTGCCACGTGATTGGATTTGGGAACGCAATCGAAACTCAACGCCCATGGCACTTAACCAAGGATAGCGCGTGCTGTAACGAGCCTGGAGCGCACTATCTACTTCAATTGCTTCAGCACACCCAACATCCTCAGGAGCAGTCTCAGCGATCTCCTTGCAAGTGAACATTAGCGCTCATGACGAAGCGAACGGAGTGGGGATAACTACCAAAGAACCTGCCGTACCAAATAAATAACCATGATATTTTTCATTGACGTACTGGTACAGTTGTCGTTGTTTCTACAAGTTGCAATTTTTCGACACACGCCGTTGTGCGACCCATTCTGATCGGTGCCAGGTCCGCCTAAACCATACGAATGCCACCAACCAAACTTCACGCCAGCCACGGCTCTCGCGCTGAGCTTCAGCGCCGGAGTACCGTACTCTAGACACTGAGTATAATATGGGGGGGTGCAAACATAAGTATCAAATAGAAAAGCGGAATCATGAGAGGCCGATTATGAGCATTCTTCGTGTGCTCTTTTTTTATTACCCCGCATTCCTAAGTTGTATATATGCTCTCTGTGGGACTAATTGTCAAATGGCGATGTTCGAGATGCCTAAAACTTTTTCGTGCCTCAGCTCGTTATCTCGTGAGCGCGTTTATCCCTGTGTCCAGCTATCTTTTTGTAAGTGCGTATATGCATATATATATGTATATGTATATTTATATGTATATTTATATGCAGACAAATATTCATTGTTATTCCTTCTTTTATCCGATGACTCAGAATTTTTTTTTACTTTTGTGTTGCAATCCTTTGTTTGTTTTTTGTTTTTTGCTCACCTGATTTCTCATACTCCCTTTCTGGCTGCTTTATCATTTTTACTTATTCCTCCGTTGGTGATAGCGATTGCCCTGTTTGAATGTATACATAGACAGGTGTACTGTGATATACATTCTGTGAAATATCTGCTGACGCTACAATGCTGCTGACGCAGTGCGTAGGGGCAGAGGGCCTCTGTCAGGCCGTTTGTGCGTTTAGTCCCAGTCTCTTCCCTCTTAGAAGAGAAGTAAATGTTTTTGAATTCAAATAAAAAGAAGAAAACAAACAAGCAATGGGCACCCTTCATGTAATGGTCTTTTCCTTTTTTTCTTCTGCAGAAGCAATTGCAAGAAAGCTATTTGTTGTAGCTTAAATATATGCCGAAGCGGCGTGATGTTAGCGCATGACGTTTTGCAGAAAAAAGAATAATGATAGTCTTTGTTTGATGATAAGCAGAGTTCGGCACCCCGTCCAATACACCTACACCTAATGACGTCAATGCCTTCGAAAATAAAGTATGTAACAGCCCTGCCAAATTTCTGTATGCGGAAGTGTCACCAAATAAATTGGCACGTACGCACTCACAATTAATAAAAGGAGACCTTGGGCACATGTTAAGCAATACACGGTGAATAATGGAACAACCATCTGTTCGATGAAAAGCTGCTAACTAATTAAAAAACACTAGTGCCGTTGCAAAATTTCACTGGAAGGCACAGTACGCGTGCAGCCGTTGGTAATAAGTGGGTCGAATCTGTACTGTTATTTCGGCAGATAGCTGCCACTGGTCGCCAGCCAAAAAAAAGGGTTTGGATTGTAGGCTCCTTGCCCTTTAAGAAAACAAGAAGTTGTGCGTATATGGTTTCAAAACGCAGTTATAGCTGCAATTCAAATGCGGCTGAACTGAAATACATTACGTTATGGCACGCGGCCAGAAATATTTCGCAAGCACAAAAATTGTTCAAGCTTCTTGAGCTATAAATGTGGGTAGTCGCTGTTCAAGATGAGCTTAAATGCCAGCTTGAAGAATGTGTTTGAGTAGTGTATTAGTTCGGGCATGGCTATGAATTTAAGCAAAGTGCAGTGTGTTCATGCGGGTGACACGTAAGAACAATGCACTCTTGCCTATTTACACACTGAATTTATTACCCCAACAGCAAGTCACCGATTTCAAATATTTAGGAGTAACACTTACCAGTAATGTATATTGGTACCAACATAATGATGACATTCCCGCCTCCGCCTTCCGTAAAGTGTCTTTTTTTGCTACACAAATTAAAAACGCTCCTTCAGATGTTACACTAGCGGTTTTCAATCAATCATAAGAACAAAGCTAGACTATGCATGCATGATATGGGACCCGTTATCCAAAAAACAGCATCAATAAACCCAAAAAGATCCTCCAAGGAAACTTTACGGCATATACATTCGATGTATCGTCCCACTGATTCCCCTTCTGATCAGTTAATTGCACTGAGATGCTTCAGTCACGATGGCGAACATTTAGACTTGATTCCTTTCCATCACTTCCGCAGCCAAACAGCACTAGACTCGACCCTTTACATTACATACATACCGAGAAGACACACGCGACAACATCAACAAAAAACTCTAACATTGTACTTCGGATGGACGTATACATTTAAATTTCCCATTTCCCCACAAGCGGTGGGGAAATAGATTCGTCGAAAAGAAGCAGCCTTACGAATTACGTGGTTTTCCTTCCCTAACGAATAGTGTTCCGTCCGGAAACCTATTCTGAAACACGTTTTTTTATCTCCTCATTGGAGTGTCCCAGTCGGTTCATTTTCTTTGTGTCGTTCTCACCCGCATGAGCCTGGGATGGTCCGCCGTATGAAGTGAATGAATGGATGAAAAAGACGCTTCCTGTCTTGGTGATCCTTTCTTGGTGAACACCAATCTGATCTTGCTAGGTTTGCTCACAGCAGTAGTGTAAGGAAGGCTTTCGAAAATTACTTATTCGGGACCACTGCTAGTCGTGCAAACAGACCAGCGCGACTGTGAAACGAGATACGTTAAAAGGACGATTCCAAGAAGTTGCTCTTTGCGTACATGACCGAGCCAATAACCGCTCCTCGTCTTTTGATTCATCGCCACACACTGTGGTTTTCACTTTCGCAGATGTCATCGGCAGTTTCCAACTTCGTGATGGCCACTTTTGCGGGCTACCTGGTGCACGTTTTCCTGGAACGCCCCCTGGTGCTCGTCTGGGACTCCGCCAACAAGCGGGCGACGAAGCGAGGCACCGATAAACCCAACCATGGAGGCGCCGTTTCCCTAACAGTTGTCGAAGAGCCATCGGCTGCCGCTTCGTCGTGCCATCGTGTCTAGAGGCCTCTTAACGCATCTGTGACTTGATTTTCGTTGCCTCCGCTGTCATATACTGAGCAGCGCTGCCAGTAGAACGTGCTTAAGAGTCGACCGCACTCAAGGTTATAAGGTACGCGCTGCAGCCTAAAAAACATCGAGCGAACAGCGCCAAATTAGGGTTTTTCAAAGTACCCGTTGTGGGTACACTGAGCGCTGCTTATCATAGAGTGCCCTTTGAAACGGCAGGGAAAAAATTGCTATTTCAGGTCGAGGCACTATGGTAACGAGCCTGATTTTAATCAGATGATGGAAGCGTGTGGCTAGTGATTTCGGCATCGTTTTTTTTTTTTGTAAATTATTCACACGTACTCCGGTAGCTGAGGCAATAAAAGGTTAGCCAGGCAAATACGCGGCTGTTTCGAAACTTTTTGATAGCACCGGGTCATATTGGTTATAATGGTTTTTCCAATTAGGTTATGTGAGTCTAAATTTTCGAAAAAAATACCCACAACTGGTGGGAGCGAAATATATCCTTCAATACTAATATTAGGACTCATTAATAGACATGCACTTCATATTAGAACAGTTTGCGCAGTCCGTCTGTGGGGTAGGGGCGTAATATTTCGGTTCCATCTATTGTAGGGAAAGAAAGGAATAGGTGCAGCATGGAAATTATTGAGCAGAGGGTCCTGTGCGCGAAAACCGGTGACATTCAGACAGTAATACAAAACAATGCTGAAGACTGTATACCTCGTATAATATAACATAATTTAGCAGTAATTATTTTGGTCGCGTGTATTTGCATAGTACTGTGTAATTGAATTAATGGAATGGGTGAGAATCTAAAGGAGCTGTAAGAATACAAAAGGGTGGAAATCGAATTCCATGAGGCTATTTGGCCCTTCGTTTCTGCGTATTTTTTTGAAAACGTCAAACATCGGTCACTTAATCATCTTCAATGTTAGTCTTAAAGAAGTACTAATATGAAATTTTTGTCTTACGTTTTTTTCGCTGCTATGGCTGCCTATTAGCCCACAAATCAGAGAATGGCACATTAGATGGTCGATCACAGAGTAAAGAATCATTTACGGCGCCGTTTATTCGTGTCAATTTCGGTTTCGACAAAAGGAACGCCGACCGGCCGCCATGTACCCGGGTACCCGTGACGTTACTACAGTGTACTACCGTTCTAGTACACTGTAACGTTACCATAGTTGTCGCACCGCTGACGATCTGGACGCGCGCCCCAGTGAGCGCAGCGTGCGCCCAGACCGGCCAAGGTCTTCACCATCCCCACGTGCCCGGGCAGCCTGACGTGAGTTCCCAAACCGTGACGTGAAACCACGGCGTAGCAGCGCGCGCCAACCGCAGCCGGCGGGTCGGCTACGTCACGGAAGCCCCGACGTCGGCAGTTTCGGGCAAGGAGCAGATGTCACGTCGGCCCGCTCTGGGCTTTAGCGTGCGGGCAAAGATTAAAATGGATTTAAATTATGTTATACTGAACGGTTACGGTTGAAACTTGCTGGGAGGTATCTCCCGATAAAAAGGAAGCATTTTTCGTAGTTATCTATGCTTTGAAATTTCGTGTAACCACTCCTTCTTCGCGGAATAATAAGACTTGTGCCCTACAAAAATGCGTTGCAAAGTCATTCATTTTTTGTACCACCCTCTGCATTTCACCTTGTAAGGAAGTACAACGTCCTTAAATCGTGAGGCCACTCCCAAAAACGTTTAATTGTCGGAATTTTCTATCACATTTTGTCTAAAGAAAAAACAAAGTCGGAAGAGTATTGAACAAGGTTTACATCAAACTGCTAGCACAGCGTGCCGCAGTTGGTGTGGTAACCACCAAGACCGCGCTGCGTTTTCCCTTGAGTAGATTAAAAAAAAAATTCCCCCGCATTTCCCCGAGGGGGAGAATGTGAAAGTGCGAATGCACGGTTGTCGGCCCGCTTGCGGCGCTTGCGCTCGGCCCCCGCAGCCCACCGCCTCGCCGCTTTCTCTTCCATCTCTTCCATCAGGTTTGTAGTATCACGTGTACACCACGCAGTTATCAAGCCGCTATAACGCCGCTGAGTCGCCAACGCACGCCGCTGACGACGTAGTTTGAATGCGTTAAAGATATAAGGCGCGTTACTCACACTGATATCAGCGTGGCGTCCGTGGCTTAGTCGGTAGCGCGTCGCGCTGCGGCCGCGAAGTCCTCGGATCGAAACCTGGCGCCAGATGCTGTTTCTTTTTTAAATATAGAGCCGCACTGCGGACGCCGACGCCGCCGCCGCCGCCGCCGCCGGCGGTGGATGGTTTGGGGTCGCTTATAAAGTGCATTCGCGCTTAAAACCGGCCCTTCTACCCTTAAATCAATGCCGTAGCCTGGTTGTCCGAATAGGACCATGCACCACGACAGGTATGCTCATCGCGTGTGGCCGTAAGGGATGTGATACGCTGCCCGGTGTGTTTTACCGACAACGTTGCGAAGACCAAGTCCTTTTTTATGGCGATGTGAACCACATGTCTTCCCACGGGGCCACTATAAATAGAAATGGCAAGCCTACTCCTTTATTTTGTGTCTGGTACACAGGTCTGCGCGTAAGCCAGTTGGACCAGTGAAGATTCAGGTCGGCAGAAGAAATAGCGAGTGAATTTTCGAGGCAAAGACCACCTTGTGCATCATTAGCAGCAACATTAAGAACCACCGCAGTCGCGTAATGAAATAACGCACTACATGACATCAGGAAATTTTTTAGTCATGAAATAGTGCAGGGCATAAGCACGTGCGTACACCCGTGCCCAAAAGCAACGCCGAACTGAATATGGGGATCTAAAAAACACCTGTTTTGTCTTCAGGCGTCGAGAGTTCTCTTGGGTATGAGTAGTATTAGTTGTTTATTCAGTATTCATGATGTCAGGACAGAGGAATCCTCTGTCCGCACTGTTATGTCCGCGTAGACATTTATTAATATATGACACACAAATGCCTGAAATCGTATTTCCGGTGATCCTCCTTTTTGCCAAAAAACTGTGAAGTTCCTCTGCGAAAAGCTTTTTGAAGTAAGTATTTTCCAATACAGGCAGGTTGAAGCTTCGTTTGCAGAAGATTGATTGTTGTATTGTATTAGCCGAAAGTAAGACGTAACTAAAGATCTCCGAAAGTTAATATAATTGTCAATTACGCAATGAAGGAGTTTGTTAGAAATGAGCAACGCTACTGTAGCTGTCCATTGTGTAAATGCGGAAGCGTTTTTTTCTTTTCATTCCACTATTTGTGCCCTTGAGCGGGGAACAAAGCAAAATATTGTGGATGTTCGGAGCAGCTATTTACTGAATACTCACGCGATGTTTTCTTTTTAACAAGGAAAACAAGGCATTTATTTGAATTCTACTTTTTATCGTACAAATAAAGTCTGGCTGTTTTTTGAAAAGGAACACATATTAATGCAACCTGCATGTATTTGGGGCGAACTGGTAAACAGGGATTGTTTCGGAAGAGCTTTGAGCACATGCCACCTGTCGCATCATATTATCTGTACTCAAACCCATCCCACCTCTGTATTCATTTGCGTGAATGATCAAGATTGTATTATAGCAAATAAACAAAAAATGCTTTCTCAACAAAAGATTTTTGAGTTCAACTCAACGTGGGTCCGGTGCTTTTGGCTTCCGTATCCTCGGGTGCCGCCCTTGCCAGTGTCGTAATCAACGTTGTGACAAGAAGTTGGATGCAGAGCACTGCTCGCCCCGTTCAAAGACGACGAAGCAGAGACGGTGATCTAGCGCCGTCCTCGTGTTTAATATGGTAACTGATGAAATCAATTTTCACCATCAGCAAACCCGTCCTATTTTTTTCTTTCCCTGGTGAAACAATATTTTGGTTGCAGATCAAAGTAATGCTTTCCTACAATTGCTTGAGGCACAATTGCAGCACCCACTTTTAGGGAGGTATCAGGCACTGGCCCGAGAGAGGGGGGGGGGGTCTAAATTTTGTCTTAATTTTGTTAACGCAGCTGTTGTGATATCGACACAAGCTTGGAGTTATAACGTAAACACTTGCGTCAAGGGCTGAATATTTCCCTCTGTAACTTGCTGTCACACATTTTTCTCCAATGCAAATATTTGGGCTCTGTCTCGAATGCTGTACGAGATGTATTACGCAATTTCAACTTACAGGCACGGCTTAATGGCACGGCTTCAACTGCATATATATAATGTTTAGGCTGGTTCAGGTGGCGGCGGCAGCGTCCCTCACAGAACACTGTCTCCCCTTAATTCCTCAAGTTGCATCGGGGTTTGACCTTGCCCACAAATAAAGGTCTACTACCCTCATACCTTCCGTTTTCAGAGGCAGGAATGCCTAATACAGGAAAGTAACAAGTGAACCAAGGCGAGCTAGTTAGTGCGTAGGCCAACTTCGAAAAAAAACTAGAGTTTTCAAATAATGCGTTAGCACAGAGACGAAACAGAAGCAGACAGAACAAACGTACACTATACTCTGTCTGAATATCCGTATCTGGCCGTTGTGCTGTTTCGGGCGATTTTTTTTCGCAAAGTCGGAAAATCCATAAAACGATCCGACTTTAGGCGACGAGTTCGCTCCTTATGTTTTTCCATTCGTTTCACTACTTTGTAGTCGACAGAAGAAAGCAAAAAAATTTATTTCCGCAATTTTCCCGGTGCTTCATGAGATAAATGCGCGCATCTGGTTGCTGATAAGGGAGGACTGAGCCAAAACGAACCTCTAGCCGTCCAGCAAAGACCCCTTGAAATAATGTTCTGCGGTGGGTCACGCAGTTTCCGAGTCAGCAGAAAAATTATGGGCCCCGTAACTGTGGCTGCCACAAAAAGGGACAACCGAAAACAGAAGTCATCATTGCTATCTCGGAGAGAAAAGACCGTAGTGGTCTTTGTTGCATGTGCGCGCAACTAGTCTGAGAATGCATGAGAAAGCCCGCCAAAAATTCTATCTACCTATCACCACAAACAGGGCCATTTCTGTTTATTATATGTTTAGCTTATTGACCTTTAAATATGTTTTAATGCTTAATAAAAGATGTGAAAGAAGGATGGCTGTTTCAGTAATTTTGTTTTTTGAAGCGCTTTTTGTAAAGTTCACGCTATTAAATAACTACACCACATATGCATGGCTTAGAGAAACTTTCAGATGACATGTACGTTTAAGTCTTATAGGGACACTGAAGTGATTTGTAAACATCGCCGGATTGCTAGCGCAAATTGTAGTCCGGAGTCCGTAGGCCATGTTTCGTCCCCTCTGAGTGCGCTTACGCGAATTTATTAGTAGAAAAATCAATTCGAAAATGCTGTCCTCCTCTCTGCATCCTCGCCCATTTCCTGTGGCGTTTTTGTGTGACGTCAGGAGGAGATGAGCTGGAAATTGGCTGTACTACTGCAGGGCTGCCGACATTTCGACAGCGTCAGTCGGGCCAGCGTCCGCCGGCCGCCGACAGGTCGTCGCAATTCGTTCGCTCAGCTGAAACTAAGCCACGACAAGTTGGTGAATGGAAGAATGTGCCTTTCTTTAGTTTGTTAGTTTGTACATTGTATCTATAGCTCCAAGTCCAGGTCGCATACACAAGCGCAGCACAAGCGCACATGCGACGCTTCGATGACTGGTACGCAAATAGGAAAATCTAAGGCCACTTGAAGGCGGGAAAAGAGCATGTGAAGTCAATATAGGTACTAAGAAAATAAAATCAACCTAATGTTTTACCATGAAGCGCAAATCTAGGGAGCAGGAAGCACTTTTTTGCGCTGGGTGAACACGAACAGCGGTCAGCAGCCCGACCACACATCTGCGAACGCTTTTCCGTCCAAGAAATGCAATTGCTAGACGTGAGATATTGGAAAATTTGGGGGACGCTTACTGCACGAGGCCTACACAACAAATAGCACCTAAGCTGTTTTAAATGCTAAAACTAAATAAATGTGTAAACTGGTTATACATTATATACTTCATATTTCCAATTCCGCAGCGCTTGACCTTGGCCGAGCAGTCTGGAGCGCTAGCTGTGTTATTTTGCAAGTTGCAAGTTCGAATTCCCGAGGGTTTTTTGTAAGTTGAGGGTTTGTTCTTTTTGTAAGTTGATTTTTTTCGTTTTCGGCCGATGTTTGCTGTACTGAGTTCCCCATTTTTTGGGCCGTAATGTTCACGGCTCCACGAACGAGTTCGCAGAACGCGCGATGACTGACACTGACGCGCTAGCGAGTTCTCGTTGGTGTGCTGCTGCATAAGCACCTACTGCTTGCGGGAAGTGGGCAAAGGACAGAATCAGCAGACCCTTGGCCTGTTGCGAACACACTTTTAAAGACGATAATCTTTCTTGGGCCACTTAAACCCAGAAATTTTGGTCTGTCTGTATGTCTGTTTGTCGGTCTGTGCGTGTGTGTGACTCGATTCAGCCACGCGGCCAATGTAAAATGGCTACTGCGCAATAGTCATATACTCATAGCCAAACGTAAACGTCTAAACCCGGTTTATATGTTCAAACTTGTGAACTATGTTGAACAAGAACCAGACATTACGCAAATATAAGACAGGAAATTAGTACACAAGGGATATTTACAGTGTTCCTTTATTAAAAATTCATCGATGCTCGGTATTTCGATAGCAAATGGTATTCTACATCTACTGCAGAAAACCGCCGCCTGCTGTTGCCCGCTCCACCTCCTGGCGGCATATGAGAAATCACGCGGCAGCAGCAACGAAAGGTTCCACTAGCTGGGTTCCACGTTCTGCTTGGAACGCACGTGGAGCACGGCAACACGGTTCTATAAAACTCAACACGGTTCTATAAACCTCGAAGTCGGCCACCTCGATTCACGCGCGTCTCCACCGTACTGCAGCGCTGGCATCGAGGAACCTGGCGTGTAGCAGTGGAACGCGGTAAAGTCAAATCGCCTTGAGCAAACCTTTAGTGTGTTTACCTTGGGATGAGCGCGACGAAAGAGGAACAGCATGAGAGGTGAGCGGGAAAGCAAAGGGGGGCATTTCCTTGGCAAATGTCTAGAAATACTATCGTGTTTTGACGACATTTGAAACGAAAGGAGCAGATACGCGGCTAATTTTGTCTACGATACAGGCATGAGTGAGGCAAGCTCCAAATACGGGTGAAAGCGAATGACATTTGAGCGTTTGCGGTGACGCGGAGGGCGTTCATTCACTGCCGAGACGTCGGGTAGTTATTGCTAAGATTCCAAGCCATCCTGGGAGGCTTATCTTAGGCATTTTACAGCCGACAACATGGCAGAAGCGCGGTATGACGATTAGTGAGATATCGAGAATGCCCAGCCGACGACAACGTGGGATGTCAAGCATGTTGTTTTACAGAACCGATACCGAAACATGTTTGAATGCTAATCTTGGACATCGTCCAATCACGGTGAACCTCTTCCCAACGTCAGAGCCTTTAGTTGGTGCGGCCGCCGCAGACCGCGCATGGTAGTTTTTCTTCTTTCAGGGTTAAAAATATTTACAGACTTATCAACCGGATGAACAATGAAAAGTGTGTTAATTTGAGCCAGTCTACGCAGTGCAAGCAAAGACGGGAGCTTGACAAATTCACTTCGGTGTCCCTTTAAGATGTATGACGCGCTAGCGTTACTCCGGCGTCGAGGGAGCGTTCTGGAACGCAGTTGCTGCATTTACCATTTATGCTTTCCAACTGCTGAAGTTCAGCGACGAGAGCTAGGCTAGCCACAATGGTTACAATTTTTAGAATAACCTAGTGTTCCTTGAAACACCCTGTATACGGGGGGGGGAGTGCAAAAACAGTGTGAGTAGCTACATAGTCCCCACAAATCAAATTCCAAAATGCACTGCTCGGAAAGACACTTTCACATGAATACACCCTACATACGTGGAAAGACTGTTGAGGAAGAAGACGACGAAGAGCATAGGACTATAATCTAAAATAAACCCGGTCACAGCCTAATCATTACAGGCAGCTTCTTGGTCAATCCCCCGCGTGGGTACGCGCCATGACTTAAGTGTCCAACCAACCAACCAACCAGCCATCATAAGCTAGTACAGGGAGAAGGGAACAAATAGCGTTTTGAGCGGTGCCATGGCCCGGAGCCCAGTTCCTCAACATTTAGTGCCGTGAAACCCGGGAGGAATGGCGCAGCGCGTCTCCGAGGCTCACGAGGCCTGGGAAACTCCTGGTTGGGATACTTCGTGATTCCCTCATCTCGAAAGCCTTGCACTTGGGCGGCGCCCGCCATAGCCGGCTGCTCGACGCTCCACACCACCCCCACAGAACCCGGAGACAACCCACGAGCAGACCTGACCTGATGCGGCGCAGTCTTCGAGGACGCTGGGCCTGGGGTCCCCTGGAAGCTACCCAATTCTGCGAGCCTCGTCATCGAACGTGTCTGCCGCTCGTGCTCGTACCTAGGACTCCCGGTCACCTGCTTTCGTGCCGTCTGCTATGGCGGAGCTACGCCGCCGCCGTGACATCGTGAGGGAAGCCGTCACAAGGGGCGTAGCTGCTATTCAGTCACTGCTACAGGATCCGCTCACGTCAACCGGCCAGATCCGATCGCACCTGCTCTCTGTAAACAGCAGGTACGAGGAATTGAAGTGTCTGGTACCTGCATCCTTGAGATAATCGATGTGCACGAGCTGGAGGCCTATTTGTTCGAGGGCTACGAGTACGACGAAAAGGTCGTCACGATCTGTACACGGGTGAACTTTGCCAGACCATCTGCCGTTCCTTCGCCAGTGGCTGCGGAGAGCACCGGAGCACAAAACCATTACTTCACCGTCATCCACCACGGCAACACCGTCGGGCCCTCCGGTGAGAGAAGGATAGCCGCCGAGGCTGACAAGATGGCGAATGTTCCCGCAGTGTGGCAGCCATGCGTTTCTGACCGTCGAAATGTCCTCACTGCTGCCGACGAGTCTGACCCGCCAGAGAGCCCAGCGGAGCGCGCTACCGATTCCATTGAGGCACACCCAGCCGCCCGCCCTGCGGTGACTGCGTCGTCATCCAGGACGGCCACGGAACTGACCTCTCCAAGGACCCCATGACCACGATGTACGGTGATGCGGACCCGTCCAGCGTGAGTTTCTCCGACGCTTCGGACATCCCTGCCGCTCGTGGGGGTTCCTTGCTGAGAGAGCACGTGGTCGTTAAGTGTCGCAAGCGGGCGCCATTCCCACTTGTGCGACGGTGGCCGCGTTGCTCTCGGCGCCGGCTTCTCCGCTGGTATTTCCGCGGGCGTCAGCGCTACCTGATTTCCCCGACTCGGATCGGCGCACCGCCCTTCCGATTTGGATCGCACGAACCGTCAGGTGACCCTGGTTGCGGAGGGCTCGTGGACGGCAACCGGGCAGTTTCAACTACCACGCTTGGCGGCCCCCTGGGAAGCTCCTGAAATCCACCCCATCAGCTGCCACGATCATCGTTACTGAGGCATGGCGGTGCAGGTTGCGATCATGATGTGCGCACACGACTAGTGGTCACATTTGAGGAGCTACCATCTCTGCCGCCCGGCACTGGCTACGTGCGTGCCTGCCGCGGGCACAAGACTGAGCTAGTCAACCTGAGGCGACAGCCCGAGCAGGGTGAGTTCCGTTACGATCCTGGCGGCTACGGTGAACCGGGGCAACAGGACGGCTACCGACGCACCGGGTATCAACATAATTCCAGCAATGACCTGCTTGCTCACCAGCGTTTCCTCGCCATCAGCCACGCCACAATGTTCACTGAGTATGGCGAAGAGCAGCCCGCAGCCGTAAATGAAGCTTGCAGGAGCAAGCTAGACAAAGTGTCCACAAGTACTATGCTCTCTTACCGACGAAAACGGCGTCTGAATCACGAGGAATCCCAATCAATGGGGCGTTGCAAAGAACCTCGACCCAACATCGCCCGCTACCTAACTCCTACCCCGGAACCGAGTGTTTTTGGACTTTCCTTGCTAGCGCTGAACAAAACCCGTACAAGGAAGCTACATCACTCCACAAAGCACCGGTGGAAAAGGAAGCAACTGTCGACCTGAGACCGACCGGCTCAACAAATCACAACGAGGATGCTGTACTGGCTGTTATTTATTTTTATGGTATTTCCTGCGCGGGTCCTGTGCATGTCTGTGTGCGTATGAGTCGTTGTCGCGGTTGGGGGGAGGATGTTGAGAAAAGAAGACGACGAAGAGCATAGGACTATAACCATCATAAACTAGTAGAAGGAGAAGGGAATAAATAGTGTTCTGAGTGGTGTCATGTCCCGGGGCCCAGTTCCTCAACAAAGACCACGTTAGCGGCATGTTTGCTTTGTAACAATAAAACAAATCCGTGTTGGAAACGTTACGCGAATTTTGGTATTCGGACGACGCAGAAAACCCCATTGCAAGCACGGGCCAATTTACCTCGGCGTAAATGTGCCCCTGTGGGTACATAGCACTTTGCGAGAACTTTCATCTGCTAAAACAAATTGGTGCATGGAATTCAATTTCCCTGTTCAATTCAGCCCTGCGGAGGAACTGCTCACTGGTTTCACTCTATACTTGCTGAACCACTTCGACGGCCACCATTAGCGCCAGCACAGCCAAAGGCTAGATACCTCCTCTAGCCTGTAGTTTGCTGTAGTTTCGATGTTATTTAAAGTTGTTATTGAATGCCTTTTCCTGCTCCACCAAAGAAGCCTTCCAATAGCGGCTATGAGGCTGATGTGACGTCACTAAAGCTCGCAAGCGATGCTGGTCCTTGGCTACTACGAAAGCGAGAGAACATTTTACCATCGGAGCTGTTTGTACAAGCCGTAAGTTCCCCGTTGGAGGCAAAAATACCAAGAAAATGCTGAGCGCCCATGAGCGCTTGCCTCGCGGTGACCGCCAAGCGTTCAGGGCACGCGCAAGGGCTTTATAAAAAAACGGGCAAAAACCTTGAGGAGCGAGAAAATGGTGCGCACTCGCCAGCAGGCGCTTCTTTGGCGACCGCGAAGTTCCCAGCTCGGGCAGTCGCTTCAGCAAAAAAATAAGAAAACTCCAGCGCTGCGGTCAGCACTACCACGCATGAAAAAAAAAATCTCCAGCACTGATGGTAAAGTTGGAAACACGCCCGCTTGGGAGAGGTCACCGCGACCGCCACTTTCTCTAAAAGCCATTACGGATAATTGGAGACATGGCTACAAGTGTGCCAATCCTTCCCGAGGCGACTTGCAGATCCCGCCACCGTTGCCTCGAGTCGAGGACGAACAGCTGGTGGTAGTCTATAATGCTGAGGATGACATTGCATCCACCATTCACCGCGAAGAACACGATTACCTCTTCAATGTGTGTGACGACGATTACTAGCACCCCAAATATGCACATAAACAATGATACTGAAACTTGGCTGCTTCCGGAAATGCTCACCGACAACAGCTTACCGATTCAAGTCTTGCGCGTGAGTGAAAGCTTCGCTGTATTTTTGGGCGAGTTTTTAAATAATCCGAATCGTGTAACGCAGTAATACTCGACTCGGGTGTTTCGTTGGCCCATAATCTAGGGACTGGTGTGCTTTTTTACCACGCTATAACACATTCCAGCAGGTGGTGAAAAAGTTCCAAAAAGTTTTGCAGGCGCCCTTGTGTTATAGCCGCATTCATGTCACAAGCCTCACAGACAGTCAAAAAGCTTCAGCACAAGAATGAAAATTTACGGGGAAAACGTCGAAAGTGAAAGGCGTCCTAGCTAGGACCGTGTGCCTGCATTAGACATCCAAGGGATGATGAAAACCATAGCCGGTGGCATTTGCCAGCAGTCCATGCACAAGCAGAAAAAAGTAATGTGAACTAGTGTGTACTGTTGAGCCGAAAATTGCTTTGATTGTTGCTGGTTAATTTGATTGTCGGCCTCGACGTGGTGACGGTAAAATAATTCATTTTAATTTCACAACGATTTTTGATATTTTACCGCCCGCGCCGATCTACAATGCTCTTTAGTCCATCCCAACAGCAATGCCCAGATCACTTGCCTAGTGCTATGTGTTTCATTTGGTGTTCCTGCTGAGTAGTCCAATGCCGCTACGCTTGTTCAAGAGCATACTCACCCCAATCTCCGTTGCGTTGGCTGCCACCTCAGCATAGTGAATATAGCGCACAGCTCACTTATCAAGTTAGATTGGGTGTATTACGCACTAAGAGATAAATTAACACAGTATATCTGTAGGACTACGATGTCTCCAGAGGGCTAACAAAAAATGCAGCCCGCTGCGCGACTACCACGTGCACAAATACAGTTTGCAATTGTGGCAGGCAAACTCACCGTAGTATAGAAGAGCGCCAATAGAGCGAACAAGCAGGCGGCGTACATGGCCATCCGAAGCGTAATTGACATTCTAGCCACATCCACTGGTACATGTCAGGCAAGAAAGAAGAAGGATGCCAAGGCCTAGGAAAACTCGTGAACCACAAGGAGCCCACCGCCGCACTCCCCATTACAGATCTCCGCAGTCCCCTTTGTCCGACCACGACGCCCATTATGAGGACCACCCGGAGAGCGCACGCAGCCCCGAGGGAGCTCCGGCGGCCCACGTGTCACCGAAAATCAAACTCTCGCCTCCTCCTGTCTCCCCGGTAAGCGGTTTTTACTATACGTGCAAAGCCTGTAAAAGGCAATGGGAACATGCGGGCACACTCTTTTGCACAACATGATCCATTCAGATGCAGGCTTCCCCGCTTTTCTTGGCCTTTAGGATACTAAGTATCATTAACAGGGTTTCTACCCCGAAAAATTTGGCAAAGCTAAGAACGCGAATAATGATTGTGTGAATTTTGTCTGCCAAAAACTTTCACTGAACGCACTGAGGTAAGAAATTGTACTCACTCATCACGTTTCGACAAAAATGGCGCTCCCCTGACGCGCCACACAGAGGTATCGTTCAAAGTTGTGGACTTTTTGCGGGCGCCTGAGTTCTGTTTTCCTTATCTGCTTAATCCTGAGCATCATGTAGTTTTCCATAACCCTTAGTGTTGTAGTTTTCTTTTCCTCATAGTTTCGGACAAAGTATAAGTTCTTCTGGTCTTTGTTGGGGAAGGCAAAACTTTACGATGACTTGCTATTCTACGTCGGATCGCTCCAGAAATAAACGGGCACTTCTTTGGATAGTGCCTCAGGTGTGGCAGTGGATACTCCCAGATGGTCATTTTATATCATGAATAGAAGCCTCAGGAAATTTAAATGGGGTGATGCTTTATTCAAATAAATACATCTAAAGCGGTGTTCGTACCGGGGGCCGTGAAAATGTAGTCATGGACAGATCAAGTGCGAACATGAAAATATCAACCAGAACAGGCAAAATTCGAAACTACTGTTTGTTGAGTGCAACATTGGTGCGATTTTGACATATTTGGGAAGCCCCACTTTCCAACTTCGTTTTGTAATTAAGCCACACTTAATTTTGACTTCCATGGGAAGAAATTGCGCTGTGTGTTCTGGTTCACATTTTCGTGTTCGTGTTTCATTTGTCAATGACTGTACTTATTCTATTACTGTCAGCAAGGTTTAATCAAGCAATTATGGGTCCTCGCAAAATCAGCCAAAAAATTAATTTTAGTCTGAATTTCAGAATTAACTGCATCTCTGGGCAGCGTCGAAAACCTGGGAAACAAACATCGCTAAGTGCATAGCTCTCCTTACACTGAGTGACCTTGTCCGTAGAAGAATGGGGCGCTTAACCGTCTTCGTGCTTTGGATGCAAACGCATTATGGCAGTTGTAATTGGGGAATCCGCATTCTGCCTCTGACGGCAACTGCCAGTGTGTTTGGCGAATAGCTTAGAGAGATGCTGCCATTCAAAGGTATGCTGCCTTTCAACTGCCATTGTGTTTGGCCAATCGCTTAGAGAGGTATGCGGCCATTCAAAGGCCGTGAACCTCCGGACTTGGGAGCTACGAATATGTTTTAGGGTAGCGGCTTGAAACCACAATGACATACACCCTATGTAGCAATAAAGTATTGTCCGGGGAAGGCATTTCATTATGCAATTACATGCACGCAAGTAGTCTTAAGTATAGCTCGAAAGTCGTGTTGTGTTTGGGGAAGGATGTGTTCAACTTGCCCGTCACCGCCCGTGTGTAGCTTTGGTTCTTGTTTCTGCCAGGGTTTTCTTTGTAGTAAAGTAATGGGGAATATTGAGACCATTTGATTCTTGCTTCGCACGGTTTTCCTCCTTAAGCGGAACACACAGGTTTTTATTGAATGGGTACACCGATGAACCCAAACCAAGCATCAAGCGTTTCCGCCCATGGAATCTGGTTACTTACCGACCACCAGCCTACAAGGGGCTTCAAAATATCGGCACCTAACATCTCGTCAACCGCCCATCCCCTCCTTCTGAACTCGGGTTGATTTGAAGTTGAAAGACGAGACACCGATCGCCAGCATCTTCATGTCTAATTAAAAAGATTTTACTATGATGCTAACCGGGAGAAAACTGATCACAAAGGAGATAATGGGAGCATGAAAGGGCAACAAACATGTTTTTAACGCTTTTAAGTTTTGCCAGCGAATCTGCACGTTTGCTATGGCACGAGCCGTAGTGAATGACTAAGGAATAATTAAGGCCATCTAAGTACAATAAATGCGCGCGCGTGGTCATTTGTATCTCACTTTCTTAGAGCGTCTAGGAACAGTGCGAGCCCAAACTATATATAGCCGGGACTTAACGGTGATCAGCCAAACCCAGCAGACAATCAGGCAAATCCATAAAGAAACTTTACGGGCATTCTGTAAGGTCAGTTTTCTAAGGTTCTGGTAAATAATTACGTTCACAATTCGGTCACAAAGGTCTGTATTGCCAGAAAATTCAGCTCTTCAATCTGGCGCCACAACCATATTACGAACCTAAGGGTGGCATCCTGAAAGAACTGTTCAGCCATCTGCATGTGAAGTATGTCTGAACAAAATTAAACGCAATGTTAGCCGAAATACCAAAACAAAATATGCAATCATGGTTGAATCCTTAGAAAAGACGTTGGCAGCACTGGTATGAAGGTACTAAGTGGTGAGGCGCTAATAAATAAATACTGAAAAAAAGTACCAGTCGACTCCGTACGATACAACAGATTCCCGTTGGAACGTGATCCCAAAACAAGTGTACTGTCATCAGAGTAGTTTCGATGGAAACATATGGCGGGTTCACAGCCGTGACCATGTGTGCAATGAAGTACACGTGGTACAGCCAAGTAAGTACACTTGGTCCTCGGTCCTCGCTGCAAGTGTTTTTTTTTTTTTTTTTCATCTACATTTCAGCTATTCGTCCTTGGGGGTATCGGAACTGACCAACCCGGTGGTGGACTACCCGTTCGTCCGCGAACATTTAGTCCCCAAAGGGTCCAATGATTCTGGCAAATTCAGTTAGTCCCCCAAAAGACGAACTTTTCGGCCTTTTTGCCTAAGCGTGTAGCGGTATGCAGGAGTACACTTGCAATCAATAAGTAACCAAGGAGCTATTGCGCCGTATGTAAACGTTTTAAAAATGGAACCCAAAGTTCCATTTCTCCGGCTGTCATAACGAAGCACGTGAAAAGCAACATTTATAGCTCGACGGCCCACCTTAAGAAAAACTATAAATTATCGATACAAACCTAGAACTACATTATGGGACAAATCTTAAAATGCAAAATGAATGTCAGCTGATGACATGTAGCTTAAAGAGCTATAAAGGGTCACGTTTTACGTTCTGATAAAAAGTATGATAAATTATTTATGGTGAGAAATAGCACACCTGTATAATAAAAAAGATAAAAAACCTAGCATTTCATCTTTCCGTCATAGCTTGCAACATATGCACCGCTGTTTTAGCAGGCATGAGCGTCGTTCTCCTAAGGTCACGAAGTCGGAAAATTTCTCCCCTAGAAAGAATATCACAACGTAGGATAAACTTATACACAGTATTTTGCACGCTCTGAAATGGTGCTACACATGTTAAAAAGGTAAACGATTGCCCATTTAGATGTTCTATAAAAGCGCGTTGTTTTGCCGCTGTGGTGTTTTGAAGCTTTGCGCTTCTATCATGTGCTCATGTCACTGTGCTATTTTGTGCACGTGCTATTTTGTGCCGTGCCCTTTCGCCGCGCGCTTTTTTGACGCCGTGCTGTTACTTCGGTGCTCTTTTGTCACGTTCTCTTTGGACGCCGTCCCTTTATAACATATTCGATGAGGAGAAAACGTTTTTCTACCACACGTGGGCGTTGGGTATACTAGACACTTCTTGTGCAGTGATTGGTCCTGTAAAGCCGTGACGGGTACGGCCGGGCCTTTGTCTCGGCGTGAAAGCGGGCAAATCAGGTGTGAATAATTTCCGCCATTACCTTGCCGACACAGAAGGGGAGGGAGATTGGACGGCGGTATCTCGAAAATGGTTGTTGCCGGGTTTTGGGATCATAGTTACATGCCTGTTTTTCATTGGTTCAAATGATTCCCCAGTAGATGACGTAGTTGATCTAGAAGACAGAGAAGATGAAGCTGAGGCAGTGAAATTCGAGTATAGGGCCCATTGCCGATGAAGGCTTAAGAAATTTGTTCGGGTCCCGGTGGTGTATTTCGTTTGTTGTTTTGAGTTGCCGCTTTTTCTTCAAAGAGGGCAATGGACGCATCGAGGTAAGAAGGTGTTATAGGGGAATCTGTATAATCTGTGTAGGGTGAATGGGCATTGCGGGCGGAAGTATCAAGAAGCTGGGTATTGGAATGGCGCTTGAACTCGCTACACGTGTGATGGTCTTGCTAGTGCACGGGCGGGGTGTCGCGGGAGATACGAGATAGCGAAAGAGGTATACAAGCGGGACATGCTGGAACGACCATTCAAGAACTTGCATATTTGCGACCAGTTAGCCTGCATGATAATCCCGCGAAAGCAGTAGCAGGTGCTGGGAGCGCAGCTCCGCGGAGTTGCAGAGACTGATTTCTGCGTTGGTGCCGCAGTCACCAGAGCAGCCTTTGACGTGCATCCCAGATCTGTAGGAAGTGATCAACAAAGGTGGGGGTTGTTATTGTTTAAATAGTTTTAGTGTGGCGGTGCTGCCATACCTGTAGGTAAGACAGCATCTGACTGAGGGTGTACGACGTGTTGTACCAGTTCCGCAAGGGTTTATTCGAAGGAAGGCGGGCTTGTTGGTTACTTGGATGCGACGGGCAGTTAAGGCGAATGCGCTAGTTAGAACGGTGATTGAGAAAATGAAATGATAATTTCACGCTCTCTTAAAAGATGCCCTCTACGGGTGACCTAGGCCACGATATATTGTTAGATCTACGGTGGGGTCCGAGGGGGTGGGGTCTCCCAAGCGATTGAGAGTGAGGGTTGTGGCATCATTAAGCAGTGTAAGGGATAGGCCGTTGGTAAAGACATGAAGATGGTGGAATTTGGCTGAAAATCCAGAGTAGTCTTTGGCTGATGGGCAGCAGTAAAGTCAAGGCCAATGAGGAGCGGACAGCAGGCACGATGCGCTTTCTTAAAAAGTTAGGAAAGCAGTAATGGACATTTTGAAGATGTTGAAGTATGGCGGTGTGTCTTCTTGAGTAGGGAGTATTCGAGCAAGACCTTGGGTATGGTCTCATCAGGCAAGGACAGATCGCTAGCAGTGAAGTGAGTGTAGGGTGGCTGCAACAGGGTCATGTGCCGTGCTGAGGGCCAGATACATAAATTGGGAGGGAGTGGGATCATTGGTTTTAGGCAGTAGGATAATATCAGAGGAATCGGGAAAGAAAGACCTAGATGATGAAGACTTGCCTGTTTGAGTCGAAAGTTACGACAATGCTAGTGTCAAACTACGCTACTGCAGCATGAAACTGGTGCATGGTGCATTAGAGCTCTGCATCTTCGTGATCAGTACGGGCTGCCAGCGCGGAAGTAATTATGGATTGTAGATGCCCAATAGAGACGACCGCACTTTCTGTTCCCTTGCAAAACCGTTTTGATTTGGGCGATTCGTTATGTTATCGCCGCGATGGCATCTTACTTTTCCAGGTCAGTAAGCCGCTCCCCGTGACATGCAGCCGTGAGCCATCCATTCTTCCCTTCCTCTCCTCCCTGAGGCCTGACGTCTGACTCTACTCCTGTCACTGCGTCATCTTCATACCGCCATGGGCTTCCTTCCAACCCTCTCTTTACAAATGCAACTAACCAAGCTGCTGCACCCGTCCCCATGACCATCCAAGATCTCTTTCTTTATATGAGTGCCACATTCGATGCTCACAAACGCCAAGTTCTCGTCCTAGAAGAAGCACTTGGCCACTCCTTCCGCAACCCTGCAATGCAAGGTCCTACTGCATTCCGGACAAAACATAAACAAGCGGAAACGGTCAATACTCTGGGAATGTAACTGTCGCGGCTTCCGCAACAAACTTGACTCCTTTAAAGCGTATATCAAAGCTCACGATACCCCCCCCCCCCCCCAAATCATCCTCCTTCAACAAGCCTATCACGCCCTAGGTGTATCGGGCTACAACGCGTACCACATCGATCACCCTGAAGACCCGCATTCCCTTAATCTCGTCACTATAATGGCCAAAGACCTCACACACATGGAGCTTGACACCTCATTTTAAACAACTGCTATTTTCACACTCATGGCATTCTTGTGAAATCTGACCTTTACTCAACCGCCACCCTCATAGTTATCAACGTGTACCACCATCCTCAGAAGCCAACACCACCTCTTACATCTCACTTCACCCGCTCTTGATACTCACCCCCCTCTCCCCCCCAAGATCTCTCTCATCATTGGTGACCAACTGTCATCATACTATGTGGGGCTACTCATCCATTCTTCCACAGGGTCGAAAACTTGTGGACACATTTTTCCAAGGCCGCTACTCATACGAACCTGATACGAGCGTGATACGCTAATGATTGAACGTGATACGAAGGCTGACCTTGCACACTTTGCATTAGGGCACTGCACACTTCTGTGGGGACATATACATCAAACAAATACGCAACAACCACGCGATAATTTGAATCACCCTCATTTCTCATAATTCATCCCCGCGATCACATGCCCTCATTTGGCTCACTGAATGGACAAAGCTTCGCTACGTAGACACTCCCACCCTGGACCCGAAAAATCCCGACGCTTTGCTGTCCTCCCATGATGAAAACTATAAATATCACACGCACCTAATTGCCCTCGCACTCGCAGCCGCCTACGTAGACTTACATTTACTTCACATATGGGATGGTCACAGATCCTTTATGCAGCGCCGGTGCCGAAATAAATCTAACCGTCGTCTCGTACGCTCCATAAACCAACTCACCCATGAGGCAGGAGAATATAGGACTCAACAGGCCAATACGAACTTGTGGACACTGCGCGATTCTCTAAACGCCCATGTTAGCACAAAGCACGGCTAGTTCCTTCTAAAACTCTCATTCAGCCAACACAACGCATGCACCCGATTTCCGAAGCTCTTAACTTACCGCACAGCAGTCCCCTACCAATCTTGCAAACTCTATCCGCCGCTTACTGCTTGACAACAGTGCGGGCCAACCTACAAGCATGCTTTGCGACCAGTCTTTTCCACCGCCCCCCATGGGCACCTCCTTCACTCTTCAGGAGCTCCAACGAGCATTAGACTCTCTGCACAGCAACACTACCCCCGGCCAGGATAAAATCGCGTATAAGATTCTGAGAAACCTTAACTTAAATTCTCAACTCTCTCTTCTCACTCTTATCAACCATGTCTGGTACATTGGCAGCATCCCTTCATCATGGAAACATTATGACATTATTCTCATTCCGAAACCCGGAAAACCGGCATCTACAGGAATCTTAGACCTATTTCTCGTACCTCGCGCGTAGTCAAACTGCTGTATCGCACGGTGCTTACCCGCCCCAAATGGCACATGGAACAAAAAACCGCTGTCCCCTGACCCAAACCCGCTTCTGCCACGCCATATTGACACATGACACACTCCTGTGCATCTGTCACGACTTTTACGAATTGCGGAGTTCTTCAAAACTTCGCGGCATCCTTGCCCTCGACTTTTGCAAAGCATTTGATACAGTTTCACTCGAGGCCATCCTCGCTAACCTTGCCAGACTAAACTGCGGGAGCTGAATCTACAACAATATCAAATCCTTTCATTAAGACATCACAGCCTCTTTAAACATCCCGGGATCGTCGGCTCCAACTTTTTATCTAACCTTTGGTTCCTCACAGGGCTCAATCCTATCTCTAACCATTTTCAACCTTGCAATAGCCCAACTGCCACCGCTCCTTGACTTTATCCACCACCTTCTCCTACTACATTTATGCCGATGATATTTCACTGTGGTCCTGACATGGTTGCAAAGCCAACTTGGAGAAACTCTTCCCAATCACGTCTCGCCATGAACGATCATGTTCGCACCATAGGTCTCTCTACCTCCCCTTCCAAATCGGCCGGCATGATCATACCTAACAAGAAAGGCAGAGCCCCTGATCGTGTCCTCATCAACATCTCCATCTATAATACCCAAATTCCCAAAAGACTCCCTAAAAATTCTCGCTCATACTTATCACTGCTCGGTAGTCGGTACCCTTCCTTCAAACTATACTCTCACAAATCAGGCAAGTGACTCATCTCCTGCACCGCGTCAGAAATCGCCAGTCTGTCTTACACGAGCTACCTCTTTTTCGTATTATAGATGCTCTTACCATGTTCCGCATACTGTATACGCTACCATACCTGCACCCCCCCTACTCAACTACCCATAGTAGAGGCAGCTATCCGTAAGCTTTGCCGCATCGCCCTCGGCCCACTACGCACCTAATACCAATCCTATATATAGATACCGGTACATATAACACTATCGAAGATTGTATTCAGATACAGGAGCAAGACCAACTTCAGCGCCTTCAGACACCTCAATATAACACTATCGAAGATTGTATTCAGATACAGGAGCAAGACCAACTTCAGCGCCTTCAGACACTTCACCCCGATCGGTCACTCTTGTAGTCGATTACCTACCTTACCGCGTCGCCTCCTCCAATCTCCACAACTCCCCCTCCTTGGACCACGTTCCGTCGTCTCCATGTAGAACCCCTACCTAAGAATTTGAACCCCGCCAGGTATGCCACCCGCCGCCTTCTATGCTCTAAAGCATGTCTCCTTCCTAGAAAAGCAGGGATGGGTGGTATATTTTACAGAGGTCAGTTATTCTTGCTCTATTCAAACAGCAACCGCAGCCTTTTACGCCACTCGTCGCTGGTTTCCACACAAACGCCCTTTCTCTGCGCGCCAGGCGCCACCCAACTGAAGGAGCACTTCATCGATCCTGTCATATAGCGTTCCGCTCTCACAATCTCCAACGAACACCCCACATACATGCTCCTGGATTTTCAATCCGCCATGGGAAATATTCAGGCGATACCGTCAACCCATTCCCTTCTAACCTAGTGACTGACACTCACAATAGGTATCCTTTTCACTTCTTTCGCTTGGTAAAGGTACCTGTCCACGATAACATGGACAACGCAAGAGTAAACGCGCCTTCCGTAGATCTATCCCCGGGACCACCTATGCTCTGGGCAACCTCATACCATCCTCCTCACATTCATCTCTGCGATCGCACGACCCGTAAATTCACCCTACACTCATATCGCCTCACCCGGCTAGGCTACCATTCTTCAGACCCACGTCTTACTCGCGCTCAAACCGTTCTTCTCCGCCAGGCTCATACCCACTCCCTGCCATCTCATCACATTGGCCCTTCTTGTAGAGCATAGCTCTCTATTCCACACTTCTAATAGGATTGACACCACCTCAACCTTTCCCTCTCCCTCTTCCGCATCACCTCATGTGAAACTTGGCTGGTTCCCCCCCCCCCCCCCCCCCCCCCCCCCCCCTGAAAACGACGTTCGGGGCGCCCAGAAGGCTCTTTTTTCCCTTCATGTCCAGAATATTTCCGAGGAAATGCTAGCCTACTACAATACAGTTCGCCTCAGCCTCCATGGTTTGGCCGACCTGGAGCCTAGGTTGGTAACTGGGCTATGAATTGTTTGTCTCTGTCTCTCCCCCTCACGCATTTCGAGTGTAGCAATCCAAACAGACGCGTGGGTGCGTGAAGCAGGTCGGCATGGGTGGGTATACGTGAGAAATGGGTGCAAATAAGTTGGCGCAGCTTGCGCTAGTGGTGCAAGGCTGGAGAAACAGCAGAGCTGCAGGCATCTCTCCGTTCGTCGGATACCCGGCTGTTGCACCACACACGGATTTCCTAATTTGCCGCTCAAAGTTCTCCATGACTGGTACGTCCCAATCGTTTTGTCTGCAGGATTTCATATCTCTCTCAATGTGGACCGCGTTAGAGATAGCTACAACCGGCGTGAACCAGGTTCGGTAACCAACTTGGCATCTGTAGCGCGAACTCGGCGTCTGTGCTCCCCACTTGAGTCGTAAACACACGTTAAGGCCACCTCCTCCTGATCAGCGCTGCGCACGGAGCTTATGATAGACAGGTTCACGTCGAACCAAACCCGGTTGCCGATGCGGCAGCTGCAGCCGTACTCGATGCCCAGGAATTCTCGCTGAAAGCGGCCGTTCGCGCCAACCAGGGATCGACGGAGCTGACGCTGAAAGTTCTCTAG
Source organism: Haemaphysalis longicornis (assembly GCF_048455015.1). Lineage (NCBI taxonomy): Eukaryota > Metazoa > Arthropoda > Arachnida > Ixodida > Ixodidae > Haemaphysalis > Haemaphysalis longicornis. Next base: position 147,022,984 of record NW_027526203.1, read on the forward strand.
TACTCGGTAGCCGGGGTCGTTTTGTCGGCCACGCTCTTTCCTCAAACGGTGACTTGCACGCACCGGTTCGGGGTTTTCGGCTTGTCATTACCGATATCATTCTCGCCTGGCAACGCGACGCCCTTCTTATAAGCCGCCTCTTCTTGGGACTTCCGGATCTTTGTTCCGCCATCCCCATATGAACGGCGCAGTGTAGGAAGAAGTTCTGCCGCCGCCGCCACCGCTGTGGCGGCTGCGAGTTTTATGAGTGCAGGTGGTTGCCCCTAGCAACGCGGAGCGAGTGAGGTCAGGAGCAGACGACAAGTCGCTCGGACGCTTGTGCTATCGATGGCGAAACTAAGAGCTTAAACAGCTCTGTTGTTAAAATCGGGTAGTATGATTGTTTGATGGTCGGGGGAGGACGTTGTTTTTAGGGGGAGCAAGGGGGAGTGGGGCCTGCACCCTGGCGGACCAGCTTAAATTATAAGCTGTGCTGCGAGTTTCATCCTGGGTTGGCTTGGTTTGAACGTTTGAACACAGCGCCCCGACTTGCAGCTCTTAGAGCTTGACCGGGAGAGGTGGCTGGGTGGAGAAGCTGCGGTCTGTGTCTGAGGGGGCTGGAAGACTGACGGGGATCGGCTTGTAGCTCTTAGATGGGGAGTGAGTGTGGTGACTGGGGTTGCCGGTAGGCTGTCAGGTTCCGGCGTCGATGGCGGCGACATTTTTAGGAGTGGGAAAGTGAGGGATGGCGAACTTTTCGCCCTCTGTATGTGTTGAATAATGCCGAAAGTTCGATTGGGACCGGTTCTGGCAGTAGCGTGTGGCAGCAGCGATGACCCGATCGGCCGCCAGGCGAGCCGGGCAGTTTTTGGAGGCTGTGAGGTGGGACGCCTGGCCTTTGAAGGTTGGAACACAAGGGTGGGGAGCCTGCAAGACCGACAGTTTAATGCCGCAAATAGGGCACAAAAGTATTCACGACGTAGGGAAGATGTCCTAGTTTAGCCAATGCGAAGACAGGTATTGCAAAAGTCGGCTTTGAGGCCGGGAGTATACCACCGTGGTACAGGACGCTTAAGAGGACAGTCTTTCCAGGAAAAGTGTGCAATGCAATCAATGCCTACGTTGAGAATACGGGAGCCTGGGCATTTAAGGTGGCTGAATATCTTGGAAAAGTGTGTGGTCATCAATACCAAAGATGATGCTACGGCAGAAGTCTGCGGTCGGCGCCTCATATATTCGACTAATGGCTGCGGAAACAACAGGCAGGGTGGTGAGGCTTCGGATTTTCGGTGGCGCCGAGGGATGGGTAGAGTGGATTGTGGTGAGGTTGCCAGGGGTAGAGAATACGTTTGCTGCTATTGGATGACTTGACGTAGCTGAAGTTATTTGAAAGAGGTCGGGGCTTGTTGTAGTCATTACGGGGCCACACACGAGTAAAGTTCTCGGGGCTTGTTGTAATGGCCTTAGGTCATTTAATGCAGAAGCACGCAGGGCGGTAGTCAGTTGTTGTGGGAAGCCATGACGCACCGTGAAACGCTTTCGTTTCTGCCGCTGCAAAAAGCCACGCCGAATTCTACCAGTTAAGTGTAGGCGCCGGGTGTGGCTCCAGCAGGATGTGGATGGCCACTATTGGGTTACCGGGATTCATGAAGACCAACAAACAATGTCTATAGTGAACAGAAGACCTCAGAACTTTGATTGTTTGTTTGTTTGTCTTTATTCGCACCTTGCACAAAGCACATGACGCTGGGGGCGAGAGTAAAAGCGGTCAGAAATCGACAGCTTGCCAGAACTGCAGGCCCCAAACACCGGAGAGCGTTACAGCTACATAAAATACAGCTTGCATCTTGAGACGCAGGAGAGCAAAGAAAAGACGAGTATATAACAGTGTATAACAGTGAATACTAAGGAACTATAAGGAGCACTATACATACGTCAGTACAAACTATAATAATACATCCAAAAACAGGGCTATATTGTGGAACCATCAGGAGGAATGTATACGAAGAAAACACAATTTTAGTAGGGTAAATGCTGGGCAAAGGAAAGTCGTCATTTTATATAACAGGTTGCGGCGGGCAGGAAACATTTAACACCTTTAACACTTTATAATATGTTGTCGTAGTTCTCGGATACTCGTTTCGGGGAGTTAAAGGAGTAGTGACATGAAATTTCAAAGCTGAGATATAGGTATATGTAAAATGCTCCCTTTTTATCAGGAGATATCTCCCTGCCAGTTTCAGCAGTCCATTTTGATCTTCGCCCGCACGAGAAAGCCCAGAGCGGGCAACCAGGACATCATCTACTTTTTGCCCCATACTGCCGCCGTCGGGGCCCCCGTGACATAGCCGACGCTCTGGCTGCGGTTGGCGCGCGCTGCTACGCCGTTTGTTCACGTAATGGTTTTGGGACTGAAGTCATGCTGCCCGGGCGCGTGGGGATGGTGAAGACCTCGGCCGGCCTGGGCGCGGGCGTGCGCACGCTTTCGCGCGCTTCCAGACCGGCAGCGGCGCTGCAAGAATGGTGACGTCAGGGTCACGCTCCTGTCATGCCGGCCGCTCGGCGTTCATTTTGTCGAAACCTAAAGGGACACAAATAAACGACGCCGGGAATGATTGTTTACGCTGCGATCGGCCGTCTAATGTGCCATTCTATGATAAGTGGGCTGGGAGGCACCCATAGCAGCAAAATAAACGTAACACAAAAATTTCGTGTCGGTACTCCTTTAACATTCTGCCGATTTAGTTCATTTCAGAGTCGTGGAAGTCTGTTTTGCAGGGTTTGTTGTCGATATGCTATTTCGTACGTTTGAACTGGAGAGCAGTCAACATGCCTTGCTCTGTATGTTTGGGGGTTTCTCATTAATTTACCAATTGAGAAAAAAGGGGTGTTGTTAAGCGTAGCCGGCTTAACTGCTTTAGATAGAAGGTAATCAAACATTTTTGCAATGGGTATTAAATTATATTTCAGGAATAAATGTTTTGTGTGCGTTAACACATAGGTATCTTTTCAGGAACTCTGCTGAACTCTCCTGTTAACTGTCAGCAATATGTAAATTCGTTTGTATAGCAGATGCCATACGAGGTGGCAATAATTAATTCTTGGAAAAAGCAATTATATACCAACAACATAATTTCACGCCGTAGTATATGGCGGTGGCGGTGAAAGCCACGTACCTGTCATAAACTCGTGGTTAGAGAATTTACGTGACTATCCCACGAAATATTTGTGTAAAAAATTACACCTAAAGACTCAATGCAGGGTACTAGCTCCACGGTCGTTGATTATTACGCGTTTACTTTAGCCTTGAAAACTACAGCTTTGCTCTTAGCAATGTTTATTTTAAACGCTTTTTGTATCCATGCATCTAGTTGGATAAAAATGAGGTTTGCATCGTCAATTTTATTTTATTTACGGAATACTGCCACTCCCCCAAGGGGAGTATTACAGGGGTGGGCAACATGTCATCACTCATCAACGTCCGATATATATATATATATATAAAAATTACACAAAGAGAGCACATAATGTAAACAATACAAGCATAGCATTAGTATATTCTTACATAATACATACAAGAACGCCAAAGTACGTCAACCATCAGAAGATATCAAGATAAGAAAAACACAGGGTTCACAAAGCATCAAGTTTGACTGAAAACACAGAAAAAAAAGTGTAGGCAAATGCTTCCCAGGGACAAATGGAACCGGATGGATTGCATGGCAAAAAGAATTTAATTACTTATAATGATATCTCATTCTAGGCTAATACACCATGTTCGATTAGTTCCATATATTTTACTAGTGTTGGTTGCTGTGTTACGACTGCGTCCAGTGCATTCCATTCACGAATGGCACGCGGGAAGAAAGAATAGCGAAAAGTATTATTAATAAATGCATTTTCAACAAGCTCCCAAGCATGCCTTCTTCTAGTCGGTCTGGTATCACGAAATGTCAAGTAATGGTCAGGGTTTATGCGCAACGATCTGGGCAAAAGTTGGTATAAAAATTTGAGCCGCAAAAGCTTTGCGCGACTTTCGAGGGTAGCTAGACCAGCACGCTGTAGCAGCCGTAGGGGAGTCAGTGCGTCCGTATCTATTGAAGATAAAGCGGACGGCTTTGCGCTGTACCCTTTTCAATATTGCGATATTGTTCGCAGTGTGCGGGAACCGCACAATATTCGCGTATTCTAAAACTGGGCGGACAAAAGTGACGTATGCGAGAAGCTCCGTTTTATGTGTACAATAGGACAAGGCCCGTTTAATGAAGAATAGTTTGTTCATTGCTTTATTTGACACTTTACGCACATGCTCTGTCCAGCTGAGGTCAGAAGATATTATAAGGCCTAAGTATTTATATTCGGTGACACTTCGAAGCGGCACATTGTTAAAATGGTATGGAAAATCTAGCTTAGACGCTTTATTTGTAACGGACATGAATACGGTTTTGTCTATGTTGATTGTCATTCGCCAATCTGTGCACCATTGAGCTATTTTATTTAAGGCATTACTTAATTTCACCTGGTCATCGCGGTTTCGTACCTTATTATAGAGAATGCAATCATCTGCAAAAAGCCTAAGTTTCGCGTCAGCATAGTTACGTATGTCATTTATGAAGATTAGGAACAAAACTGGAGCTAATACGGATCCCTGGGGAACGCTTGAGAGCACTGGAGCAAGGTCGGAAGAGTGACAGCCGTACTGCACGAATTGGAAGCGGTCAGTTAAGTAATTCTTAATCCATTGGTTAATTGGGCCATCACCTAATATATATATAAGTTTAAGGAGTAGTTTAGTATGCGAGACACGGTCGAATGCCTTCGAAAAATCGAGGAAAATGACATCGGTTTGAATGCGCTCATTTATGCCGAGGGCCAGGTCATGCAGTGTTTCGACAAGTTGTGTAACTGTAGATAGTCCTGATCTAAAGCCATGCTGATTCATGTGCAGAATATTGTTCGACTCAATAAAACCTATTAAAAATTTCAATACGATATGGTCGAGAATTTTGCTGCAAGTACAGGTGATAGAAATTGGCCGGTAATTAAAAGGAGACGCGGCGTTACCTGATTTGGGTACGGGAGTAATTTTAGCAATTTTCCAATCCGCAGGAAGACAGCAGTCTTTAAAAGATTTGGAATATATGAGATAAAGATATTTGCTGATTGGTTCCGCGTACCGTTTCAAAAAACTGTTGGGAATCAGTTCTGGACCGCTACTTTTCTTTTCATTGATACCTAAAAGAAGCGAAAGGATACCAGCCTCCGATAAGGTAGGCGTGCCTATCAATCGGATGTCCTGATTGTAAAGGGAAGGATTAATTTTCGCAAAACCATTATCAGTTGTGTAAACCGACCGAAAATAGACATTGAAATCTTCGGCTCTAGCCTGATCTAAACCATCTGGTGAAACTGGGTTAGTCGGCTTTCTTTTCATATACTGCCAGAATTTATTGGTCGCGTTCTTAATGAACTCATGCAATGTAGAGACACAAAACTTCCTTTTAGCGTTACGCACTTGTTCCTTAAGTGATCTAGTAAGGGAATTAAGTTGAGAACGATAGCCTGAAACATTTCTTTGCTTGTTAGTTTTTCGTAACCTCTTGATTTTACGCTTGGTTTGAAATATTTCACGCGTAATCTACGGATTGCGTTTTTGGATTGTTTTGGACATAGTTGAGACAAAATTTCGCATACATTGCATGGCATGAAACTTGAATTTCAACCAAACCGCTTCAATACTAGCACAATCATCACTACAAAAATCATGGAATTCAGAGTACTCGTGTGCAAGGTACGTCATTATAGCAGCATCGTTGGCTTTGTTAAAGGCGGGTATTTGCTTTGATTGACCACGGGATGTAGGTGGACTAGTGAATGGAAATGTGCATAAGACCATTTTGGGGTCGGATAATCCTTCAAGAATATCTATTCGCGACTCATTTAAAGAAAGACTGTTACTAACAAAGACAAGGTCTAAGATTGAAGATGACGTTCCCTGTACACGAGTAGGGGTGGAGACAAGCTGCTCAAGAATAAAACCAAGCATGATGCCCAGCAGGATGGTTTGAGCTTTTGTTTCAGGGGCGATGGAACACCAGTCATTCTCAGGAAGGTTGAAATCACCGGCCAGTAGAATCGAGCCCCCGGACACATGCGATTGCATGTAATCAAATAATGGCTCAAGATGAACACTTTCCGCATTCGGAGGCCTGTAAAACACGCCCACTTTAGCGATCCTATCGTGAAGATGCACGTCGCACCACAGAGCCTCAGTATCTTTTAAGTCGGGCATGGTAGAAAAATGAATCCCTTCCTTAAAAAGCAGCGCAACGCCCCCACCACGTGATTCCCTGTCTTTACGCACTATCGCATATCCTGGGGGCACAACTTCGTGATCAGATATACCGGAATGCAGCCACGTTTCTGTGATGCTAACGATATCAGGTGCATGTGCCAGGAGGACTGCTTCCAGTCGGTCAACTTTGTTGATGAGACTGCGAGCATTTACATTGATTAATGTTGCTGACTTCGGCTTCTCGTGATACGTTGTTCGCTTGGAATATTTTTTTCCCTTGCCGTTTCCTTGACGTTTTTTGATACTTCAACCATTTTGTTGCTGCTTTCGTCCCAAGAAAAAAGCCTTCCGTCAATTTTAACCTTATCATACAATAGATAAACTTTTTCCTTTCGGTCTCGATTTTCCTTCGTGTGAGCCCACAGTTTCCTTCTAATTTCTCAAATAGGCTGGTGAAAATCCTCACCGACGGAAATTTCGGAGCCTTTCAGTTTTGGGCAGTTTTTCATAATCTTCTCTTTGTCTCGGTAGTCTGCAAGCTTTAGTATGATAGGCCTAGACTTTCGGTCATCCCCCTGATTTGGCCTACCAAGACGATGGATACGTTCAACTCCCGATATCATCACGCCAAGAATATCCCCGAAAATTTCCTTAACTACAGCTGTTTCAAGTACTTCAGTCGACTCATTTCCTTGCTCCTGGACACCATAAACGATCTAATTAGAACGGCGGCTTCTATTTTCGAGGTCATCCATCTTTTTGGCCATAATTTTCATAGTACATTCAAGTTCAACTACTCTGTTGACACAGTCAGTCACTTTAGTCTCAAGGCTAGCAATTTTCTCAAACTTATTATCCATCGCATTGAGTTTTTCGTTTGTTTCTGTTCGGCCACACTTTATTTCCTGTATGTCTTTCGCGATTTGCTTCAGATGAGTGGCGAGCTCTTCGAGAGTAGGTCCCGGATTAGACTCGACATCTCCAGCAAGAATCAACAAGGACCGCATAGATGCACAAAAATTGCCAACCAAGTCGCACAGAGGCCGGGGGCACGGCAGAAAAATAAGAAATACATCATTACTGTCATTACTGCGAAAACATTTTCCAAAATTTTTTCTCACCTGGATACAAAACAGGAGCGGATTGTCAGGCGGCATTCTGACGCTGCTGCCGTGCCCACTGCCGAGCGAGCCGTTGCGGGCCAACTTTATAGGGGGCAAAAGTGTCGGCGCTGGTGTCGCAGCCAAGTCCTCCAGGGGGAGGGCTGACGCAGTTCCAGCGCCGCCGACGATAATTTCCAGGGCTGAGAAGTTGATGGTCAATTCACGAGATGCGTCGTCGATATCCCGGAGCCAACACTGCTGCGCATCTGTGGTCGGTAGAGATCCCGTTGACGTCATTGGTGCAAGCAGCAGACTCAGGATCGTCTGGATACAAAACAGGAACGGATTGTTAGGCGGCATTCTGACGCTGCTGCCGTGCCCACTCATAATAAAATTAAATAATCGGCTGCGCTTCCCATAAAGAAGGTGATAGCATCGTCAGCGTAATAGACGAATTTAGCATGTGATTCCTTACTGACTATGTCATTCACAAACATATTATATAAACAGGGTCTAAAATGCTGTCCTGGGGCATGTAGGTAGGACTGGAAAGAGATCAGACGGAGAATCGCCCACAGTAACTATTTGGCTGCTGCGTTGCAAGAAGGATCGTATCAGTGATGGGGCGTTTTCCCAAATGCCATATCTCATAAGCTTCTGTAGTAAGAGACGGTGAATTGTGTAATCGAATACCTCGGATAAGTCGAGGAAAATTCTAAAACGGGGGAAGTTTTAAGGAGACAGTCGATTGGGCGCTCAGTAACAGAGAAAATCACTGGAGCTCGATGTGGTCGCTTCCCAATCTTGCACAGCTCGTGGCGCCTTCCCTGTAGGGAGGTGTTCAAAAAAAAAAAAACCCAGTGCATTATACGGATTGTCTCCTTCAATTTCCCCTTCGTCCTTTTTTTCCTCACTACTTTTCGTCCTTAGGGATTACAAACCTTATCCTACCTCTTTCAACCGATTCGTTCGGTTTTGAAAGGAAAAACCGCCCTGGTTTCAAGTGTATTCAGCCGGAATCACAACCTTGGCAAAACAAGAACCAAGAACACTTTGACGTGGACAATAGGAAGATGATGCCAAGGCTGTAGTGAAATAAGGGAAATGAATAATGGAAAAATTCGTACTAAAGGTACATATGGTATGGCTGGCGGCAAATTTGTAAACAATGCCAAAAAGTAAACATTCTAGTTTGGCAGCCAAAACATGAATCACGAGGATTAAAATGCCTAACAAGAGAGGGGGGGAAATCAAGACCGGAAAGCGATAAAAATTTGTCATGTCTCCAACATGCATTTGATGCATGGTGGAGACCGGCAATATGGAAGCATCGAGAGGTTAGCTGGCCAAAATGGTAAATTCAAGAACACATACTTCTAAAATTGGCTTTGATAGCAGTACAAATGAAGTACCATAAAATTGACGTAGGTGGTTCGATAAACCAGCCTTAACAATATTGCATCGATGAAAAAAGCATGTGGTCGATGATACGACCCTCCATAAACTGTAGGATAACCAAAATAAAGTGTAGTTACTCACTGCATCGAACTATTCGTACTAAACAACGATTGTTGCATGCTCTTAAAGCTCACCAAGATTTTAAAAGGTGAAATCCCTGAAAACATTTTCACAGTAGTTTCTTTCCTACAGTACGTTTGTATAGCACTCTTTCACACAGCAGCACTACAATTGCAACTACTCGCTCCAGACGGAGCACAAATTAATATGCAGTGGTTGCTATATTGAGATTGGCCAGCATCATTAAGGAAAAATGGCACTGTGAATCTTTGACCACTTCAACACCCTTAAAAAGAGAACTGCAAGAGAAATCAGCAAAACACTTCTGGGAAATAGCCGATACTCGTTTGTCCTGTTACCTGGAGGCAATTTTTAAATGCAGAGCATTTCTTTAACTCACGATGTCACCCGTTCTAGTTGTCCGTAGTAGTCCGCACCACTCCCCCTACACTATATAAAAAAATATTACTTACCGGCGCCTGGTTTCGATCCCACGACTCTGCGGGCGGAACGCAACGTACATGGTGCTCTACCCACTGCGCCACAAAGCCGACACAGAATGGAGGGCTACGAACGCGCCTTATATCCTTGACTCATTCAAACTACGCCAAGAAGCTGCTGATACAACGCATTCACTACCTGTGGGCGGAACGCGAGGTACATGGTGCTCTTCCCACTGCGCCATAAGACTAACTCAACCAGAGGCATCTAGACGTCGACGACGCAACAACAACAGCCAGAGAAGAAAAGAGAGAGAAGAGAAGAGAAGAATAATAATCATACCCACCTGCTAATAAATGATGTCACGTGACCACGTAATTACGTCTCCTCATTTAATTACAATACAACAACCAACAGCAACAAGTGCAACAACATTAACGTAACGCAAACTACTTAACTTCGTGCACCCCCGGAAATGCTCTGCATTTGATCGTGCCCCTCGCGAGGGGGATGTTTTGCTAGCGTAACGCGCAAGCCTGCATCACGGCGATCGTTCCTCGTAAAGCGGGTGCTCAGGTGCGCGTAAATTACGGGAGTAACTATGACCGAGGGATTTTTTGCGTATAGTTGCAGATTGTTGGAGGCCGAAACTTGCTTCAGTTTGATAAAGCACGTTTGTACATGTCATCATCGCCTTGTGGTATCAGTTGTTTACTAGGAATTTACGCATTTACTGGTAATCCTGACTAGTGCATGGTCGGCGATTAGAGTATTGGGAAACGGCCTTTTGAAAACGTGGCCCTTGCAGGAAGCGGTGAACCAAGAACCAGCCAACGTGGAGAAACCGGAGGGGCACGGAAATATATTGCAGCCTACACGCAAGACAATACAGGCGATCAAGGGCAAGCTCAAGAATCCCTTCTTGAGAAAAGGCTTCTTCGGCTTGGGCAAATTCAGAGGTAGGGCCCACAAAGTACAGTTGCTTGCAGAGAGAACGCCTTCCCCCTCGACACTTTCCTCTTTTATGTTGGTTTGCGGAGGTGGCATGAGACCATGCAAAAATGAGGTGTGTTGTGTTACTGGTGACCGTACCCGTTGCGTTGCTTCGTTTTACCTCAGGTGAAAGCAAAAGTCTTGCTGAGCGAGAGACAAGTGGTTCACGCAATTTTCAGCGAAGCTGGTAGCCTTGGTTGGTTCAGGATTCTTGTGGGTCTCCAGTTGCAGAAACGAGGCTGTAGCGAAGGGACAGAACTCAATACGCACCGGCACTCGCGCGTCCACGGTGATAAAAACAAAAACAAAAAACAAAACAACTTAAGAAAACCACTTACACAAGGTCTCCCCATCAGACTGCCCGGGGAAGACAACACGAGCATCTGAAACCCGAATTTTGTTTTTTTGCGAGACATTGAGTTGCCTACACCCCGATGGGCCGTCTCACCCGCCGAAACTCAATGCTGTCGCAGAGCGGTGAGTTACGCCGCAACTTTGTTTCAAGAACATTTGCCGTCCCTCACACGCGTCCTATCCATGTGAAAGGGTCCTATCCATGTGAAAGGGTCCTATCCATGTGAAAGGGTATGCTCGGGGGAGAACAAATCGAACATTACATATTCAACTTGTATCGAGACATGGGAGGCAGCTTTGGCCAGCTGGTTACCCCAAGATGAGCGCGACCTTATTGAGATGGCAGGATGAGGAGCTGCTGCATCTGGGGCCCTAGAATTCAGGTTCCACGTTTGAGCTCCTTACCATCTGTTTACAAGCTTTTCCTAAACGCCAAATATTTAGATCTCTAAAAGACTCTCTCTCTCTCTCTCTCTCTCTCTCTCTCTCTCTCTCTCTCTCTCTCTCTCTCTCTCTCTCTCTCTCTCTCTCTCTCTCTTTCTCTGAGAAAAATCAAGAATGTTCCGCCCAGCCTAGACTTTGGAGAGTAAACACTCTGAAACGCATACACTGTCGGCTTTTCGCACAAGCTGACCAACACCCCGCAGCCTCAACCTTTCACGATCACATCTTAAGCTGCAGCAGCGCAAAGGGTACCTGTCTCTCTTAGGCCGCGGCGATCAAAACGCCCTTGCTGCTAGTCTTTCTCTATTCGCTGACAGTCGGTGCTCGTGAAGCATGGATCCTAAACGCAGCAACTGCGTTCCAAAACGTTCCCTTTGCGTCGAAGTACGCTATGGCGTCTTACATCTTAAGACCCAAACGTAGATGTCGCCTGCAACTTTTTTATGCCACCTAAGACTTTGTTAAAGTTTCAGATAAAGTACGACTCACAACATCCACTGTCATATGTGTTTTGAATTAAAACTGCAGTACCCCGGCTCCAAGTGTGTGGAAAGTGTGGCCGAAATTATTTACATGTTTAGATAGGGGAAGGCGAGGTAGGGTCCATATTTGAGCTCTTTGGCTGCTCACTTTAATCCTGAAGGAATGTGAATTTTAATCAAATAACTGGACGTGACACTTGGTACTTCAAGAAGGCAAGCTATGTTTGAACTATCTGAGACGAGCGACGTTCAGCAGCTTCTAGCGTGTTTATTCTAAAAATTGTATATTTGTTCATTGCCTGGTGCCGCACTATCACAGAATGCCCATAAAATTAACTATTTTATCTCGCGTTGACATGGAATGAGTGCACTGTTGCTGTCCTCTAATGTTCCAACTCTTGTTTTCTTACTTTGATGGATGTATTCGCATATCATTCTCTGCAGTGTAATTCCTAATTTTCAAATTTTGGGGACAAGCTACGCATGGGCTATGAGAACCTTTGTAGTGGAGGACTCTGGATTAATTTTAACCGCCTGGGAATCTTTAAGTTGCGTCAAAACCTCGACACACCGGTATTTGGGCATTTCTCCACTATCTGAAGGGCAGCCTCTGCCCTTCACACGAATCCATGTCCTTGGGCATCATCGGCTTGATCTGTTTCAATTTCGTTTCTTCAATATCCACAGGACGTTTCATTATTTTGGGATAATATCGGTACCGTAGTAATCTAGACAGGTCAGTACTTTCAATGAACCAAACTTGTGCATTTTTTTCATGACCCCATTCAGCACGCGTTTGCTGTTTGTTAAAATTCAATCTTTTAGCTGCATTCCAGCTCTTTAGTGCTACGAATGAGTGCGAAACGGGGATGTTTCGGCCAAAATCCTCCCTACCGGTTTTCGCAGGAACGGGCGCTAAAACCGGCGATCATATTCAAGACGAAGAGCAAGTCAAGCTTCCGGGCTTCAAGGGCGTGCCCATGTCACTGGTCGTATTCGCGGCCACACTGGTGTGTGTGACCATAATCATCGTGGCCATCATTTCCGTCCAGCTTGTTCGAGACTTGTTAGGCAAGAAACCCGAAGCGTATAACTCCTGCAAGTCCGAGCCCTGCCGCACTTATGGACGGTACCTGGTGGAAGGCGTTTCGGATGATGTACACCCGTGCGACAACTTCTACAAGCACGTATGCGGCAAGTTAGTGCGGCCTGTGATGACAACGGACCGAGTATGAATAGATGTATAGTCACCATAAAGAATTGCCCGTTAATTTCGAGGTGGGGGCAGGGATATGTTAAAACACCGAATTTTATGACTGAAATGAGGCTGACCTCCTCAAAAATTTGTGCTTAGGTATAGGCGGGTTTAATTACAAGTGTGAGCAATCTTGATTTTCCAATTACCTGCTGTTCTTTTGGCTCTAGTCAACAATACAACAGATGGCGTATTAAGTGAAGGACAACTGAGGCGAAGATATCTTAGCTACGCGCGGGAAAGTAGTTTTTCAGTGAGCCTTTGATACGCGAGGGGTCAGAACAGAACAAAAATTGCAACCGAAAAACGAAAAAAAAAATTGACCGGAAGCGAACCCTTACCGAAACTTTTATTATTTCGTTCAGGAGCTAAACCGAAAAAGTCGTTTCGGCTTTCGGTTCGAGTGTAAAGTTCCGGTATTTCACCAGTCATTCAAACTTCTATCCAGCACGATGGGAGATAGTCGCCGATTTGCTGGCGCCATATTTCCGCCGTCAAGCTTGCTGCCTGCTTCCCTACTCTCTCCGTATGTTACCGTGTTCTAGAACTCTCTAGAACGCTATGGGTCCGTTCGATTCACCTGCACCCCGTTAACGACTACAAGCGGTGCAGCACTTCGCCGTGCGTTTCAGTGGTGCAGCTCGCGGCACCTGAACTGCGCCGTTCGATTCACCGGCGGCGCAGACGGGTGCAGAACAAGTTAATGGCTTTGCCGGAGCAGACGAAAAAAGCAGAAGTACGGTTGGGTTGATCCTTCAGGACGGCTGAACCGGCACTGCAGTGCTGTGAGTTGGTTGAAGAGGTGCAGGGATTATCGAACGGATTTTATTTATTTATTTATATATATATTTATTTATTTATTTATTTATTTATTTCTTGATCCACTAATCTATTTATTTTGTATATTTATTTATTGCTACATTCAATGAACCATTGTTGTGAGGTGGGGCTATACATATAAAAAAAAAAAAAAAACAGGACTGGTCGCGTTAACGCAGTTGCTGAGGCGTTGTGCTGGTGTGCCTAAGGACGCGGGTTCGATTCCAGCCGCGGTAGCTGCTTTTCAGATAGAGGCGAAGAGTACACTCGTCCGTTAAGATTTCGGCGCACGTTAAAGATGCACAGGTAGTGGATATTAATTCGGAGCCTTCTATTGTGGCGCGCCGCATAGTCCTTATGTCTTCGGCGCGTTAAGCCCCCAAAATTTGAAAAGAAAACAAAATCTGATGCGCGGCGCTTTTCTTCGTGTTTCTTTCTTGATGTACGGCCGGGTCATATAGCCAACGGGAATTGAGCGCTGGCAGAATGTTTCGTTGTGTTTCATTATCTCTATTACGGGCTATGGAACGGGTCGCAGCCTAAGGCAAAGAAACGCGCGCAAAGTGTTTGTGCTTCACTTTCACCAGTTAGAGGAGCTCCCGCGTGACCTTGGTCGGGTCGTTATTCACGCAAAACGTTACCGCCTTTTGGCTTACTATTCTGTACCGGAAGGATTCAGTCGAACAGTGGGACCTTCATGCGCAAGCAGGCTGTGCTAACGGGAGACGAAAAGGAGCACCCTGGTGGCTATCTTCCGCTAGTTTAGCGCTGTGGACATTGCAAAGCCCGACCATGAGCCCGACCATCTGCCGCTTTTGAGGGCTAAGTTGACGTCGCATACTAAAATGATACCTATTACGCGACCACGCGGTAGGTGGCGTTTGAATTTCATCTTGACCAAGAATGTAGAATTGAACCAGAGCCCATCAAGGTCCACCACAGTGACCACACTGTGCTTGTCGCTACCACTAGGGGTAACCACGGAGCAAGAATTCTTGCTCCGTGGGGGTAATGTAATAAAGCATTTAACAAACCATTCGCAAGTGCAGTGGTTTTCCAACTGCGACGTTCGAAATTCATTTTCACGTGGCCGGGGTTGGGAGCGAATTGTTTTATATCCGCAGCAAATGCAAGAGAATGTGGGCAAGTTTCCTCGGATTTTGTGGTCAGTGTCGCCCACACTGCACTTTGTGTTTCCCATTCGAATAGCGACGCATGCGCGCGCTACCAAGCCTCGAGTCGAAACAAAGATTGAACTACTTCGAAGTTTTGCAGGTCAATTCAGGGCCCTGCTCTTCTTATGTGAGAACCTCAACAACTCCGCCACGACCTTTAGCAGGTAGCGTAGTGTATAAGTGCGGTGTGTATTCAAGTTTCGCCGACTCATTTAATGCACGGGAGTGTTAAGCCAACGTCTGATGACTTGTACGTTTTGCAGAAACTGGAAAGAGCAACTGCAAAAATACACGCCTTGAAGCTCCGGATCTGTGCACATAACAGATATCCGCAGAGTAATTGATCAAAATTACAGTGGCAATAGCATAAAGAGAGGGTCATCTACCCCTGGCCGATATCTACTCCTTTATGAATGACACATTGCCACGTTAAAAAAAAAATTGCCGTTTTACCGTAATTACTTCCAATTCGAAAATTCAAGTTATGGTGTTTTACGCCCCGAATAAACATATGGGCTATGGTGCATTGCGGAGCGTTGGGCTCCGGATTAGTTTTGGGGGATCTACAAGCGCCAAGATTTCTACACAAGGACGTTTTTGCTTCACCCCTTTGCCAGGAAAGCAGGCTCCGCGGTCGGGATTAAATCCGGGTGCTACGGCTCAGCAGCACGTGTTTACCACTGAGCTATCGTTGGAGGCACGGTGATCATTTCAGGACGTACCATTTTTCTCGAAGAATAATGATAACTGGATTGCCAAACTGCAAAATCTTGTAAGCATATGAGGTTGCGAAACTTGGGCGTTTCACTGCAGGGACTGTACAGGATTAGAGCTGTGCAGGAGGGGGGCGTACAAGATTTCACTCGTTCAGGTGATATATGCAGGATAGCTAGTGTACAGGAGCTATATAGGATAGGTATGCAGGAGACAGAAATGCAACAAAACTCATATAGAAGCAGCAACGTCCTCCTCAAATATGGTTTACCAATGGTGCACAGACGGTGTTGGCCGTAGCGGGCTTTCTGCCGGAGCGCTACCCACCTGCGACAGTTTCACACGGCAGAGACACAAATTAGTCGTTAAACAACAATATTGCTCATTTAATCTAATATCTGTGTACTCTCAGGCAAAACTCGTGACCATCTTTATTCGCCCAGATGGATTGGCCTCGGTACTGCGCGCGCCGTCATACCTGGGGAGAATGGAGCGCACGCCAAAGAAACAAGAAATATAGTAATTAAGCACAGCGGTCATTTTTGGCTTATCATTCATCACAGTGGGCATAAATTTCAAATAAATTCGAATTTACTATAAACACTCCAAAATTCCGATGCTTTAAAAACGCAACAGCTCTCTAATAATCGCTGTGAAATAGACTCTAATTGCCGGCCTTGAATAGCACGAACAATCGTCGCATGAGGCGGGATTCTTGTTTCCAGACTTTGATAGGGCAAATAATTGCAGGACTTTTCTTAATATACCCACGCCAATGAAAGCAATCTAGATTGGTTCTCATTTCGCCCACACTGGGCTTGTCCGGTACAACCTAAAAACAACTGTGAACTGGCCCTGCGGAAGTTTTCCTGACATATTTTATTTTATCTTGAATTGCTGCACTTGCTCCAGCAAAACGCCTGTTAGCTTGCCTGTGCCAATCGTAGACAGATGCACTGGAATGAAAAGCGTGATGACAGCGGCGGCTTGAAATCTGCCCGCCCAATTCTATGCAACCAACATATTCTCCTTTCTGCGTCATGTTCCCCGGACGGGATTGCGATGTTTTTTTGCCGTCCATGACCCTATTCAAGCAGCAGCTTGTGGAATACATCGGCATCGCGAAGCAACATGAAGTGACACCGGCGCATCCTGTGTTCGATACGAGCAGCTAAATATTACGTTGCTATCCGGTGGCGCCTCCGATAAGTCATGCTCCGAAGCCGCAGGGAAGAAGCATGGCGCCGTTTAAAGGCCTCAGCCGGCCGTCAGAGGCAAAAAAACAGCAGAGACCTACCACGTGACTTTCTCGCTGGCCAATGGCGGGCGGCGTTATCTGGCGAAAAAGAAGATGGCAAAACACGGGTGAGGAAAGGAGCGCGGGGGAAGGCGAAATGCAGCGAGATCACAGATTGGTGCTACCTTCGTTATTTTAGGGGTTCAGCTGCCAGAAACGTGTGCTGTGAAGGGGACAACGCAGGCGGCGGCACCATCGTGGAATAAAGGGCTCGCGGCGCCACCGGTGCGGAGAAAGTAAAAATGAGAAGAGCGCCAGAGAAGGAGGGAACACTTGGCGCTACCTTAGCTATTTTAGGAGCCTTAGTTGCACGGTTCCTATAGTCGTTGGCTTCACGAGGCTTTTGATGAATCAGGGGGCAACTGCAGTCGCGTACCGGCATGGAGCTTGCAGCGCCTTTTATTTCTACGTCGCACACAATCAAAGAGAGGTTTTCACGCAAGAACATGTGCTGTTGCACTGTACGTTCAAGAACTTCAAGCTTTGCACTGCAGCGTAATAATTGCTTCCTCCCGCGCGGTAGAAATTTGCGCAACAATTTTCTCATTCCTCAAAGAATTGAAGTGCTAGCAACTTCAGCTGCTCGGCACAATTTTTTGCGCATATTTGCTTCCCTAGCTGCTAGAGGAAAAAGCGGTGCTCAGTCCGACATCCCGGCATCCCCCGACCTTCTAAAGTAGGGGGAATAAGATGTTATTGATTCCAACCTTAATGCATGTGGGTTTTATTGTAGAAATAATTGTTTCCCTTCGTACTTAAGGCTTATACTTATGTTTTCCTATGGTGTATATTTCATTACCGCCAGAACATTTGATTGTAGTCGTCAGCACAAAGCCTCAGTTCACTTTCTATACCTTGTCTTCCGCTGTTTTTGAACTCAAGCAATGATGTGTTAGCCTTTCATACCGATGAAGTACAAAAAAGCGAATACTAGACATGAACTAACATTCCGAGAGACTGCGAAGGAAAGTTTGACATCCACCTCAGTGCAGCCATACGGCTACAAAGGAAAGCTAACAGCTTTCTCAGAAACTTCGCAGTTGAAGAAAGATTCGTCCTGGTACAGGATTAGAAAACGGGACCACCGCTTAACCGGAGCACTCACTCTACCGACTGAGCTAACCAGGAGGCTAGTCGTTTGTAGAGCGAGAGCGAATTGATCATGACTCGAAGTGATGAGCCGGTGTTAATCGACCAGATTTAGGGGAAATCCACAAGGTGGAGTAAGTTTCTGCGAAACCCGCCGCGGTGGCTCAGTGGCTAAGGCGTTGCGCTGCTGAGCAAGAGGTCGCGGGTTCGATTCCCGGCCGCGGCGGCCGCTTTTCTGATGGAGGCGAAAAGCAAAAACGCCCGTGTGTACGAGATTTCGGCGCGCGATAAAGATCCCCAGGTGGTCAAAATTAATCCGGAGCCCTCCACTACGGCGCGCCTCATCGCCTGCTTGCGTCGGCGCGTTAAACCCTACAATCAATCAATCAAGTTTCTGCGAAGGAAACTTTGACCTACACCTCAATGCAGCCAAGCGCTACAAAGGAAAGCTAACAGCTTTTTGAGAAACTTCGCAGTTGAAGAAAATCAGGACTCATTGGAGCAGGATTCATTCATGGCTGCAAGTTGCATACATGGCTGGAAGTATTCACTAAGAAATTAATCAATTTAGGGTAGAATATTGATTCTCCCGCCAAATCGTGCTTTCGGGGCTTCAGCAAGGAAGTCATAAGTGTGCGTATTCAGACGAACTTCCACTGCGTCATTAAGCTCTGCAGCCTTGCTTGCCGTCAGTCTTCCCAGATGGCGTTACCATACCCATCCAGGGACCGTTGTCCACCGTCGCTTGTTTGACCGTATTTTTACCTGGCTTATTATTTATTTATTTATTTAGAAAATTCTGGAGGATAAGAATAGCCCAGGCAGGAGTGGGGGTGGTACAATACAAGAACATGGCCAGAAAATGAAACAATACAGGTGGCACAAACTAACAGGGAAATATACAACATATTACGCTACAAGATCTAAGTCACTTCAAAAAATTTTTCAATACAACTTAACACGTTTCTAGATTCAAAAATGTGATGTGGTAGTTCGTTCCATTCTGTTATTGTGCGAGGAAAGAAAGTGTATTGGAAATTGCTAGTTCGAGCAAAGATAAGAGTGAAGTTTTGTGAATGATATCGTCTAGTTGGACGCGGAGATAACGGGGATAGAATGTTTGATAGGTCAAGTAGACTTTTTTTGCTGGATAGATAGAAAAGAAATTTTAGTCTTACTGTTTTTCTGCGACATTCTAAAGTTTGAATTATGTTATCATCCATTAGTTCAGTTGGGGAATGAGACTGGTGAAATCGGTTGAAAATAAAACGGACGGCTAACGTTTGGATTTTCTCTATATTTTAATATCTTTTTTAGTATGCGGATCCCACACCTCACATGCATATTCCATACAGTGTAAACTAATCGTTTCGTGCAACATGGGATATCCTCGAAAAACAGAGTCACGTAAGATAACGTCGCTTGCGCCAATAGGCCAGTGTCGTGTAAGACAAGTCCAAATCGGCGGACTGCTGTGCAGCTAAAACAAACATAGTGCGCCTAGTACCAACAGCAGTGCGCATCGCTACTTTTATGCTTACGCGTATTTTCGTAACTTTGATTGTTTACCGCACCATTCTTACGGCTGTGAAATTAATATGCATTACATTTAAGCGCAAATAGCTCCGTCGGCAAACTTACAAGCCGTGCCTAATTTGCGTTGCCTTCTGCCCGCCTCAGCCAAACGCGCAGCTGGGCAAATTTGACATCATAGGTTCTGTTGCAGGAAATGAGCTAGTGGGTTGCATGGCCATTCCTTTTTTTCCTAATTATATAGATTATTTGAGCGACGTGTGTGTTACAAGGGGTTATTTGAGCGACGTGTGTGTTACAAGTGGTGTCAGTGGGATTCTAACGAGGCAATCTTTCTAATGAACCAAAATTGTGTTTTGTCTGCATGGCCCCTTTAAGCAATGTTATTCACTCGCAGATGGGACAGCAGCCATGCCGTAAGCTTCGAGGAGTACGTCCGAGGCCTCTTCACTCAGAATACGTTTGACACCGTACGAATCACCAATATTCCTCGAGTGAAGCAGACGCCTCCCCAGAAACAGGTCCAGTTCTTTAAGTCCTGTAACAACACTCTACACCGAGACAAAAATCGCCTGTATGAAGTGAAAGCTTCACTTGCCAAGGGCGGCATATTGTGGCCGGAAAACAACAGTAATCCGGACGTCCTCACCACCATCTTTTACACGAGCACATCGCTGTTTCTTCCTTCCGTCATAGAAGTCAGAATCTTGGAGCGCAGCATGAACGAATCAAGCATTCAAGTGCGTGCGGCGGAGACCTTCAGAAGTTTGGGTCAGATTCAAGCCGAGCTTATTAAGTGTAATCTCTTCGCGAGGTACTTTAACGTCCTCTACCTTAGCTTCACTACGAGCCGCAATGAATCTCTACAGCAATATCTTGACGAGGCGCTTTACTGGGAGAAAACCGTAACACCAGTACTTCAGCAGCGCATGTCAGCTGCCAAGAAGCCATTGTCAATATCGCTGGCGCAGCTCGAGTCCACGACACGGGGCATCGTGAGGCAGTCTTGGCTTGACGTAATAGAGCCCCTAGTTGCAAGTAGAGTCCGCAGGAAACCTATCACGAAAGCAGTCATTTTGAACACAGCGTTTGTCGAAACATTCTTTAACCTAACCCGGCTGTACGGAGAGGCGGTAATGTACCGCTACATCAGCTGGTACACGGTGCAAAATATCGCCAAGTTTGCAAGTCTAGACCTAGCAATTAACTTCTACGGTAGTGAAGAGAGCGCAAACACTCGACATCCGTTTTACTGCGCCAGCTTGACCGCAAGCCTTCTGGGCGCGTCTTTCATGTTGCCTCACGTCAGAAAAGTTTTGTCTGGAGAAGTCGCAAGAGGAATCGTCTCAATGACGGAGAACTTGGCAGTGGCTACAGACAAGCAGTTGGATTCACTTTTGGGAAGAGGAACGCGGACTTCATTCCGTGTGCATAAGTCACCACAATGCACAAAGAGGACACTCAACGCTTACAATATGTCAGAGGAAATTGCCTTCAAATACTCAGACGATATCTTTCTGCAGAGCGTACCTGACATGTCAGACACATTTCTTTCAAACTGGATTATTGCCAACAAAGCCACCGAACGCGGCAAGAACATCGTTGCAACTGAGACTCCAAATATTGTTATCAGCTTAAACATGGCGACTTTGGCTAGTTCCAGGTTTTGTGGTAAGACGGTGTCTTTGCGACCATGGTACTTTTTCCCTCCTGTTTACAACCCTAATTCACCTGCAGGTTCAATGTACGGGGGTCTTGGCGGAGAACTAACCTCCGCTCTGCTTGCTGTTGGCACTGCAGCTAGAAGGAGCGAATTTAATACTGCCGGAAATGAAAACCGTTTTTCCTCAACCGACATCTTGATGATAGAGGAGAATAGCCTGAGGACTACAACACATTATGCTCACAGGGATGAAGACTTAAAGCGTTTATTCGTGCAGTGGTGCTACATGCGCTGCGGAAATGTGCCGGATGCTGCAAGCGCCTGCAACGAACCTCTCAGGAACCTGAAGAGTTTTGCTGAAGTGTTTGCGTGTCCGAATGGAAGTTACATGAAGTCCGAGAGCATGCGCTGAGGGCTTGGGCGAAAAATATGCGCGGTGCACTGCTCTGGCTGGCGTGCTCTTTTTCCTCTAAGATATGGAAAAGACACTATTGGTATAGTTATTTACTGGAATTTTATTAAATAAATATCTAATCTTCTTTAATGGCCGGCGGCTTCAAAACATTCTCTAACTACTAGCAGAAAAGTCTCAGCCAAGTGTACTAGGCTTTCTCTCGGGCGTGTCGACGTTATAGGCGCTCAGATTGTGGAAGTCCCCTGTGTTTATCTGGTTGGAGAAACAAGTACCTGTGTAGGACCCGAAATCCGTACTTACAATTTGTTTGCTTATTTGGTTGGCCTCAAACAGACATTTTCTGCTTTCACCTCCTCCGCTCTCTTTGTTAGCCTATACCCCCTTTTCCTCTCCGCTTCCCCCACTACACTGCTCTTTCCTTCCTATCCGTCTTTATTCTTCCCAATCACTCTAATCTTTAATCCCCCCAATCCCCAGAATCTCTAGTGAGCAGGGACAGCAGGGACATTTCTAGCCGATTCAAGTGATAGACAGACAGACAGACAGACAGACAGACAGACAGACAGACAGACAGACAGACAGACAGACAGACAGACAGACAGACAGACAGACAGACAGACAGACAGACAGACAGACAGACAGACAGAGAAATATTTTCCGGTTGAGGTAGTCCCAAGAGAAACTTGTCTTTAAACAATCGGTTCCGGCTAGTGCCTCTACATCTTGTTGCTTTTATCTCACCGATAAGCCCCTGGCGCAGTCCTTGCCGGTGCCGTTTCTAATCGCGAATGTTGGGCTACGAGGTCATATTGGTGCCACACAGAGGCTCACTAAGAGGGTTCAACTTAAATTGAGAATGACTCAGCGGGCAATGGAGCGTAAAATGATAGGTGTAACATTAAGGGACAAGAAGAGAGCGGAGTGGGTCAGGGAGCAAACTGGTGTTAAAGACATATTAGTAGAAATTGAGAAGAAGAAATGGACGTGGGCAGGGCATGTAATGCGAAGGCAAGATAACCGCTGGTCATTAAGGGTAACAGAGTGGATCCCTAGAGAAGGCAAGCGTTGCAGGGGGCGGCAGAAAGTTAGATGGGCAGATGAGATCAAGAAGTTTGCGGGGATAAATTGGTCACAGTTAGCACAGGACCGAGGTAATTGGAGAAGAATGGGAGAGGCCTTTGCCCTGCAGTGGGCGTAGATAGGCTGTGATGATGATGATGATGAAAGGCTCAGTGGCGAAAAAGCCCCTTGCATGTATTTGAGAATGAAATTCAGAAGTAACGCTATGAATGTTCTCACCAGTACCCAGAAGTTGCACGTGACGAGAATCGGGTAACTTGACAATCAGAGGGGGTTAGTATATACTATACATGCGAAGAATGTGCGACATATGCTAGAAAACGCTATTCTTCGGTTAACAAACGCTGTTCAATGTGCACTGATTTCCGTGAAAAGGAAAAGGAATTCTTGGAATCCTGTGCAGCTCACATTTTTTCAGCTATAGCTGAATTAGGCACATGCAAATGATGTGCGCTAGAAACCGTTAACGCTGTAGCCTTAAAGGGTTTCCTGCGCACCTCATGTGCCTGTAATTTGGCAGCGCTAATTAAGATGTTTGTTCACAATGACGCATGACATTGTATTGCTTTGAGCAAACGGCTGGCACTCCTCCACGCAGTCGCTGCACGTACGAAATAGCCCATGAGCGGAAGCTGGGAGGAGCGAAACTGGTGTAAATGTCCGTGTATTGTGCGTTCATTTGACATTTCCGCTTTTCAGCGTTGCTGTTTGTTAGCGCGGCTGATCGTAGATATGTACAGCCATGGACAAATGAAATGAGAACGCGAAAATATGTACGAAATTACGCAAATTTGAAAAATACTGTTCGTGGGGGGTGAATACTTGCGCGCTATGGGTATACTTACAAAGCCGCATTTCCCAGCTTTGTTAGAGTAATTTAGCCACGCGTCAATTTCACTCGCATGGAAAGAAATTGTACCATTTATTTGTTCTGGTTAATATTTTCGTGAGAGCGTTTCATTTCTCCAGGAATGCATCTCTTGACCACAAAAGGCATAAATGAGTGCATACCACAGACCTCTTACGAAAAAAAATAAAAACGTACGTTTCATCTCGGTTTACGCAATAAAATATACATGAAAATATTGTGAGACGTAATTCGGAGGGGCGACTTGTGGGTTCAAATTGTGTACAGAAATTCCTATATACAAGAAAAATGCTTAAAAAATTATGTAAGGAAAGCTCTGAGCGCGTTTCATTTATCATCAAGCATAGGTATCAATTTGCGGGGCGTGTACACCCCGCGTGGAAATGCTAGGCGAATAGACTCCTGGCATTTGTAATGCATCCCCTCTGTGCATCCTTTTTCTGAATAACACACTAATGTTGCTGATACTACCTAGACCTTATCGCAAGTACCCAAGGTTAAAGTAGCGGCGGGAAGGAATAACGTCCTACTCCGTTGCGACTTTCCTGATTGAAGAGCTAAAGCTATTGGCGTGTGTGCTTTATAACTAAATTCTTCTCCTTTGAAACAAAATGTGCTGCGGCCATGGTGCTGCATAGTGCAAAACAGTGATGATGATCATAAGTGCATGGAGTCATCGCTGCGTAGTTCTGTACAGTTCAGCGCACAATCGTGTTTTGAGGAGTTACTGAAGAGTGAAAAGGGGTTATTTTCTCTTTACCACCAGAAGAGCAATGAAATGGCCATTGTAAAAAGTCTTCACAGTTCACAGTGACCTTTTAATTACCTGAGTAACGTAACAATGGCCTTCTTGCGCATGTCTCTATTGTGCAGAAGGTCAGAATTCTGTGAATGCCGCCCCAGCGTGCTTCTTTTGTCGTAATTTTTACTGCGATACGGGATCAACTTTACACATCATAGGGTGCCAGTGTGCCAGGTGATCCGTATATGCTGGCGCTGAGCGTTGACTTCCGGGGGCTAAACTACGAAGCCACCAAACTGCGTACCTGTAATTGCCACCGGATCCAGTAAGAGGGTATTGTTACACAATTGGTAGAGCTCCTCAAGACAATTTGTGAAGAAAACAAGGTGCGCAAATTACCAAGAAAGAAGCCGAGACAGATACTTTGTATGCTCAGAAAAGGTGAAAACCGGAATCTCTTTTGGTGAATTTAAAAACGTTGCCCTATATGGCTTATTTCCCATTGTTTTGTTGTCTCCGTGTCCGCGCTCTGTGAGGAGGAGAGCAAACCAGCAGGGCGTGAGCTGAAGCTGAGGTAGCAAGCGGGAAGCTGCGAAACCACCCAATATACATAACGCCGCCCGCTATGACGAGGTGTAGAACAGCAAAGAGGACCCAGGTGTTGACACTTGGCATAGCCAGAGGAAAACTATGGAAACGCGACGTACTACATAGCGATCAGCGCACGGTGCGATCATGCATTCGGCTGCATGGGAGAATGAGCGGGGACTGGCTGGCAAAAATGGGTGGCGAGTACTAGCGAAGATCGAGGCCGAGAGACTGTCCGTAAGCGGCGGGATCGACGGAAAGACGCGGGTGCGAAGCCACGATGCGGCATAGCGGTGCACGTGGTACGCCAGTAAATTGGGCGACCACGAGGATGCGCGTACGAAATTTGTTTTCAGAGGGGCGCTCTGGACAGGCACTTTTGGATTCACTTTTGAGTCTTGAGAACGATTTGGTGGCAATTGGTAGCGTTCGAGATGTAGCGTAGCGTAAAAGTGCAATGGACGAGTGGAGGCGTACCTTTCCTGAAGAGGCTACGCGGCGACGTTCACAATGTCAGGGATGTGGAAGGATTCCTGACTACGCGGTCCTGTCCTGCCGCCCTGTAGGACAAACAAATGTGTATCCCCTTCCCTCTCCTCCCATCTTCAGAAACTAACAGCTCCGCTGTTCATCCATGTTAGCAGGGCGGAATGGCCTTGCATTCTGTTGACGCTTTGCGTTAACTAACCAAAAGGTGATGCTAAGGAAGCAAAATAGGCTTTAAAGGGACACTGCAACTTTGTTCATCTTTTTTCGAAATTTCAATAGCTTACAGAACGTAATCAACCGATACATTCAGTAATTAGACGTATTCAGAAAGCAAGCCTAAGCACCAAAATGAAAAAAAATTCACCCCACCTCCCCGAAGGCTATCGTGAAGAAATGCGAATGCATTTCTTTTGCGCGAGAGTGCGCGGAATTTATAATTAATGAGGAGACGGTGATTTGTAGCGTAACCATTTATTTAACACCTGTTTGTGTTGTCGTTGTACTTGACGGCCACGATCACTGCCTTGTGGTCGGTAAAGTGCACAGTCAAAGGGTCTTTGAGAAGCATGCGGGCGTGGGAGAGTGGGGCGAGCGTCGAGAGGAGAAGCACCGAAGCACCGCGCCTACCCTCGCCTACACTCTCCCACACACGCGGGAGCTCCGGCGAGCTCCCGCGATGCGAGCGCCCTCACACGCCCGAGCGCGCTCCTCCTCTCCACTCACTCGCCGCTGATCCGCCCGCACCACCTGCTCCGGTTGCTAGGGGAGAGGAGGAGCGCGCGCGCTCGCAGCTGTTGCTATGGGAGAGGGGGTGAGAGCGGAGAGATAACACCTGCGGGCGCGTGGACGCCGCACGGCGCCTGACATGGCTCGACTAAGAAATGCATTCGCATTTAAAAATGCCTCCGAGCTTTTCAGAAACCTTCCTTAAGGCACCCTTATCAAGGGCATCCTTTTCTGAGCCAGCTGGGCTCCCGAGAACGTGGCTAGCCAGCGACGCGCCAATCCGGGCACGGCGTGTGGGCCCAACTTCACCTTTAGGAAGGAAGCTCCCGGGACGCCAGCTCCCAAGCGCTTGAAACAGCCAGCTGTGTCGGTGGCCGGTCGCCATTGAGAATGTTAGGCTTTTTTCACCGCAAATATCATCCCGTTTTTCACATGTGTAATGGACAGACAATAACAGCGCTTAAACGGGACGAAAGAAAGATTGACAAGACAAGGCGCTGACAACCAACAACAAGGCTTATTTCATCCTAACGGAATATATACCCTCGAAGAAGAAAAAGGCAGAGAGAAGGAACAGATAAAGATAGAGATTGTGAAGAACTTATATTTACATACATAGACACGCGCGAAGAAAGTTGTCATCGGTCAAGATAATCATGCCCCTTTTGTAGCTAATCAATAGATGGCTTGCTGACAGATGAATCCTTTCGCGTGTGGATGACGTGCGCCTCGAAGATCTCCCTGGCGCACTGATCTTTGTATTTTCTAAAGAGAGAAAAAAACCTTTATTGAGCGACTGGGGTTAGGGAAGCGTGGTGGTCCCCGGTTGGAGGTCGGCGGCGACGATGGCAGCTCGTTCCATCAAGGCGATCTGAACGCCCGGGTCGGAGCTACCCAAGGCACCCTCCCATTGCTCGTCACGGGTGATTAATGGGAAGGGATTGGAAGGACATGCCCACATAGAGTGGGCAAGTGTGGCGCGCTGGCCACATGCGGGGCAATGAGGTGAGGGGTAGAGGGAAGGGTGGATGTGATGGAGCACCGCCCTGCAGGAAAAGGAATGAACCTGAAGAAGTCGCCATGTGCGCGCTTGCTCATTGCTGAGCTGGGGATGTGCCGGTGGGTATTTTGGTCGGGCGAGGCGGTAATGTGTGAGTATGTCATGATACGCAATTAGGCGGTCTCTGGCGGATCGGGCCCCGTGGTAAGGAACTAGGCTGGCTCTCGCTCGGATTGTGAATCCTCGAGCCGCGTCATGGGCCGCCTCGTTCCCCCCGAGTCCTGAGTGCGCCGAGTTCTGTCTTCTTAATTTGTCTGTCTTCTTAACAGACAAATTATTCCTGCAGACAGAAAGTAGACAAATTATGCTTGCAACCATTCTTCACTGCAAAGACTCATAAAGAAGGTATTCCCTTTCGTCTGATCATCACCGAGCATGGAATTTGGCAGCGACATATCGTACGGTTCCTGCAAACTTCTCTAGCGTTGATTCCTATCGAAGACCCCTTCCTCGTTTGAAGCCCGACGGAAGTGTCAGATTTTCTGCAGCATCGGAACCCAGCAAATGTAAGCGCTATTTCAATTGACGTAGAGGACCTTTATTTTTCCTTGCCTCACGCAGCTCTCGAAGGTCGTGGAAGAGGGTGTCGACAGGTATGGGAGTGTTCGATTCCAAAACGCAACGGGGACGTCCGTATAAAAATTTCTACAGCTTCTACAGTTCTACTTGGAGTCCTCGGTGATGGTTTTCCAAGGAGACCACTACGTTCACAACAAGGGAGTCTGCATTGGCGCTTGCCTCGCTCCGGTGCTGAGCTACCTGTCGCATGCCCGCCACGACAGGTAACTCGCAGTGGAACTTTCTGGAGCCAGCGTTGTACGAGTATTTCGCTACGTGGACGTCTTTTTGATTCTCTTCGAGTGCTCCACAGCCACCGACAGTCAGCAGCAAGTTCAACGCATTCTGAGTACGTTTGAATCAAGTCTTGGGGACTTCACGCTGACGACCGAAGAGCCATGTGACGAGCGCCTCAGGTTTCTGGACCTACAGTTGAAGTTGCATCCGGAGCACGTATGCTGGAAGTATTCCCCCCGATCCAAGAGTTTTTTGCCATTCAAACCACTTCAAACCATTCGAAAATATTGAAGAGGGGCATTGCAATCTCAGCTCTCAGGAACACTCTCCATCAGTCATGCCTGCATCAAATGGGCGACAGCCTTTCCGCTCAGGCTCAAAGGCTGACAAGAGCAGGATTCCCCACACCTATGTTTTCAAATTGTGTGAATCGCTGCGGAAGGAAATCCGCCGCAGCAAACCTGTGAAAGAGCACGAAGGGAAAGAAAAAAGGAAGATAGCAGTGATCCCGTACCTTCACGGTGTCTCTCACCGACTGAAAAAAGTTGCTGCTCGAGTCGGAGTCACCATATTGTTTATCGCTCCAAACAAATTAAGTGGGCTCTGCGACATAGTGAACGGGGAAGTAACTACCGCAGGATCTTGCTCAAAAAAACATGACAAGCCATTCGTGGAGTGCAAGTCAGGCGTCGTTTACGACATTCCGCTGCCGTGTGGGAGGTCCTACACGGGTCAAACAGGACGTTGTTTGAATGACCCGCTGCGGGAGCATGCAGGCACTTACAAGAAAGGAACAGGCAGCAATCTCGCCGTACATTGCACCAAATGCAAGTGCACACCGAAATTCGACCAGACACGTGTGCTTCGAAAATACAAAGATCAGTGCGCCAGGGAGATCTTCGAGGCGCACGTCATCCACACGCGAAAGGATTCATCCATCAGCAAGCCATCTATTGATTTGCTACAAAAGGAGCATAATTGTCTTGACAGATGACAACTTTCTTCGCGCGTGTCTATGTATGTAAATATGTTCTTCTCAATCTCTTTATCTTTATCTGTTCCTTCTCTCTTCATTCTTCTTCTTCGAGGGTTACGATTAAATAAACCTTGTTACGATGAAATAAACCTTGTTGTTTCTAGTCAGCGCCTTGTCTTGTCAATCGTTCTTTCGTCCCGTTTAAGCGCTCTTATTCTCTGTGAAATATGTACCAACAAGCCCGCACTACCACGCTTTTTCAGTTCACATCTGTAATTTGGTTTTCCCAATTGGTTGCATCCTGGAAAGCGAGCAAAGATTGTAGCCGCATCTGACAGTGTGGTTGTGGTTTGCAGGAGAGGAAAAGATAAGGAAAGGTGTCGTTCTATGCGCGGAGGCATCGCCATGGTGCGGACGCTGGTCGCATCGCGCGCCGGTCGGACGGTGTTCGTGTGCGTCAGGTCGACAGGCGGATGCAGAGATCGTTCCTGTTCGCAGACAGCGCTTCATTCTTTACGGCTTGATCAATTTCTGGCGAACGACGCCCGAAATCGGCCCCTCAGCTAAGCTATCGTCGTAGTCTGCGATGTTGTGTCCGGAAAAGGCTCCCTTAGGTAGGTCGCGAGCTACCTTAAGTAGGGCTTACTTTTTGTCCGGTAAGTTTGCGAAAAGGCGTCTTTTCAGTATAGCGTCAGGTCTTGAAACGCGTTAAGGCCCCAAAAAATGTCGGTAGGCGAAAGTGATACTTAAGTTCAAGAGGAGTGTGATTTGCACGAGTTGGTGAACGTTCATGATTGAAAATTAGCCCGGAAAAAACAAAGCACAAAAAAGGAACGAGTAGTAGACAGGAGAGCGCTGCATTCACAACTGGTTTATTTTGAAGAAAACACTGGTAATATACATAAATCAGGCTCTCACCGGGCGGTAAATTATTACATTGAATAAACAAAAACAAAAAATAGCAGCATCTCCACTCCGTGGATGATGGCGAGGGTGCGGAGTACGGGGACTCGAAATGACATCCAAGTTGCGCACCGAGTGAAATCTGATTTTCGCCCCGACCGCCATCCGATTTGAGCAGTGAGTTGCACTTTGATTATTCCCTAAATGAAACTGCAACTCACAGCTCAAATCGAATTTCGCTTGATTTTCTGTTGATGGTGGTGTGCGCACGGATGGACGCGGACCGACATTGGGAGGTCCTATGTACTCCGCACCATTACAGGCGAGAGAGTTAGCCATTTGATTCTCGGGCCGTAACTCCCGCTCGTAGTCCAATGGGTAGGCCGACTGACACAAACCCTGTCTGGTCTACCAGACACAGGCTCGAATCCTGCCGGTGCCTGTGTGATTTTTTGCGATTGTAAATGCTATGCACACGGATGCCTACGGACGTTGTGCGGCCCTAAGGTGCTCTGCACCTATAGATAACGAAATCACTCGTCGGTCTGCACAAGTGTAATCTAATAGTTTGCGTGGTCATGCAACGGTGTCACTCAGACAAGCGTATTCCCGGACATGCAGCACTACTGAGAGCATACTTATACATCGGTCGGCAGATCGTCAGATTTGAAAAGCCTCGATAATTTCTCTTGTTTTATCTCTGTGTTTCGACAGCACAGTGGTTTCTTTAAACACCGGCACACAGCCGTGTAAGCTGCAGTGTTTTGCCAGGTGATCGTGCGGATTCCCTTTTAATGAACGCTGGTGCTCCGACAACCTGGTGTTCAGCCACCTCTCGGTTTGCCCGACGTATATATGTCCACACTGAAGTGCCAACATATACACGACACCCGTTGCTCATTTCACAAATGGCTCTGAATGATTTATCGGGCACACTTTTTTTGTCCTTGTATCCCGGGAAGCTAATCTTCGGCCAACCGTACTGCACAATTTTCCTAACTTATTTGGGGCCAAGAACACCACGTCGAGAGCGTACCTTTTTGCCACGTTCTTGAAGTTATGAGAGAGGTGGTGCTGATACGGTATCCCAACGGGTCATCTTTTTCTTTGCATTGTCAAGGCGAAGTACTACTGGCCCCGCCTTACAACCGATGTGTCCCAGTACGTTCGGAGCTGCCTTGACTGCCAGCGACGAAAAATGCCGCCAACGAGACCCTCCGGACTTCTGCAGCAGATTGCCGTACCATTGATGCCCTTCCAACAGATTGGAATGGACCTTTTGGGCTCGCTATCTACGTCACGATCTGAGAACAAGGGGATTGTCGTAGCGGCAGGCTACGTGACGCGCTACGCACTGCCGCTCTTCGGAGGACTGCACCAGAAGTCGCAAAGTTCTTCATAAGGCAAGTTGTGCTGCTACATGGAGCCTCTGAAGTCCTAATCACAGACCGCGGAACGGCCTTTACCGCGGAGCTGATGCAAGGAATCTTACGCTACAGCAACACGGATCACCGAAGAATGATGGCGTACCACGCCCAAACGAACGGACTAACGGAACGTTTGAACACGGCGATAGCGGATATGCTCTCCATGTACGTCGACGTTGAACATTAGACCTGGAACGAAGTTATCCAGTATGTCACGTTTGCGTACAATATGGCTATCCAAGAAATCACGCAGATCACACCATTCGAGCTTGTCGTTCCACTACTATATATGCTTGACGCCATGCTTCCGCACGTAGAAGATGACGACCTCAACGCCGACGTCCAAGGATACCTTCAGCGTGCGCAGGAGGCCCGCCAGCTCGCTCGAGTTCGTACAACGAACTAGCAGCTAGTGGATGCCGGACGCTACAATCTCCGACGCCGAGACGCCGAGTACCGCCCAGGGGATCGTGTGTGGCTATGGACTCCCATCCGATGACGCGCACTCAGCGAAAAGCTTCTGCGACGGTATTTCGGACCCTACCGGATTGTACGACGTGTTGGACAAATTACCTACGAGGTGATTCCGGAACTTCCCGACGACGCACACGGCCCGAAGTCGTCCACGTGTTTCGCCTGAAACCTTACCACGCAAGATGAGGGGCATTTGTGTTGTTTGTTCGGACTGTCCGTTTTTTAGCATCGGGTCGATGCACTTTTAGAAGGGGTAATGATAGACGTCGGTTGAATAACGTGAGCGTCCCAGGTTCGATTACGACCACGGGAAGCATTTTTTAAAGCAAAGCTAGACTAACCTCGTCGAGCGGTTTTGCAGTCCCGGGGAATTTGACCTTCATTTGAGCGCACCTGCGCTGTACACTTAGCAATGCATCATGTGAGTCACCTGCACGAGCTCCGCCCACGGCCGCATTCACTACACGGCGCCTCTTCCGCCGCTGTCGTCTTGGCGCATGCGCTCTCCAAAGCTGGGTCGCGGCCTGACCACGTGACTCTCCGCGCGCATGCTAGATGGTAGAAAATTTTCGGCACCCACTGGACGTCTCCCGTCATAACGTCGTGACAGCACCTGGTGACGTCCCTCTGTTGCCTTGCCAGCTTGCCTCGGCGAGGCGAGGACGCGAGGATCCGAGGTCGGGCCGAGCGGCAGCCGAAGCAGAATTGCAACAGAATCTGCGGAACGTGGCGTGCTCGCGTTTCCGTCCAAGCGCCATTGCTCGCTAGTTCGCAATGTTGCTTCAGAACATCGTCTGTCTGCTAGAGGTGTGCGCCGTGTCGGTTTTGACCGGCGGCGGCGTGGTGGTCGTTTTTTGTCGGCGGCGGCGGCGTCGGCGGCGCGGCGCCGGGTATTCATCGGCGGCGGCGCACGGCCAATTTTTGTTGGCGGCGGCGGCGCCGGCGGCGCCGAAACCGGAACCGCAAATTAAAAAAAGGCCAGCCATTAAAAAAATCGTTCCGCTACATCCAACGCGATTTGGACAACATTCAGCTGTGGTGTCACAAGCGGCACATGTCATTAAACCTGAAAAAAACCTGTACACATGTGTTTTACGAAGAAAAGAAATGCCTCGAAAAATTTTTACGCTATAGACGGGTACTCGTTGCAAACTGTTGGTGAATTTAAGTATCTAGGTGTTTTCCTTACTCCGGCACTGTGCTGGCATCTGCATGTTGATTTTTATAGCTTCAAAAGCCTGTCGCATGTTTTCATTTCATTCTGAACTGAGAAGTCTGTCGAAATGTTCACTTTCAAGTTTTCATTTCTGCGTAGAAACACCAAAGAGTTCCCCCAAACCTACGTGAGAACGGTATTGAAATATGCATGTACTGCGTGGGACCCGCCCACAACAATGGACGGGTCCCACAACAATGCACAGTCTTCACAATGTCACGGCAGTTGACCAGCAAATCGTGGAGTCTTGGGACGCTTCCAAATCCGTCCTTGATGACCAAGTTGTGTAGGCCGTGCCCAACACACAGGTGATGTTCCGTGCATGCGAGACTCGCTGCGCGCTTCATGTTCGAGCCGGCGTCAGTGACTGCACAAACTTCCTTTCCCACCATGTTGAATTCTTCGAGGCACCTTTGAAACTCATTCATGATGGCAGCGCCTGTATGCCTCTCGGTCATGTGTCTCGTGCTCAGGGTCAACGATACGAGCTCGAAGTTCTCTGAAATAAAAACAGCAACCATGACAACCTAAAACAGCGTGGTCAGAAAAAGATCTAAGAAATCTAAATCAGGATACTGACATGAATTATTCTGTTCTCGCTAAATCACTCCCTGGCTATAACCTCTCACCTCCTCAACAAAACTGAACACATTTCAGGGTTCGCTGCACTCGCCCAGTATTAATGGGATCATTTAATGCTTTCATGACACAATACATGTATTTTTCAAGATACAAAACAAACAAAACCGAAGCATGTGGGGTTTTTTCGCCTTGTTGTCTGAAAGCTCAGGTAAGTATAACGTAAATTAAAACTTTCAAAAAGTATTTTGGAAGCACGCGCCATAAGTTACTACATGGGTTGAGGCATGCGCTTATTGGTACCTGCACTGAAAACATGCTAAACCTACCGTCAATATGGTGACAGGTGAACGTTATGTAGGATCGCCGCCTGGAGTTGTCGGTCCACAGATCGTATGTGACGGCACAGAACCTAGACCCCTCAGCCACCATCTTCTTCACCTGTCCGTGCATGGCACGGTAAACATCATCCAAGGCGGATCTCGACAAGGTCGTCCGGTCAGGGAGCTCTTGGGGCACTCTGATCACTTCATACTTTATGAGGAAGTCCTACAGAGGAGAAATGAAGTAACTTTTGTTCAGACCTATATTATATCATAAAATGAACATCAATGCACAGAGTGTGTTATATTTGTCACCAACCTGTAATCCTTCGCCATTCACCATGTTGAAAGGCAGCAGGTCCCTGGCGATCAAAAGGACCAAGTCTCTAGCAAGCAAGTTCTTTCTTGATGGCGTTGTCGCATTGCGCCTGGGAACCATTCGGAAATAATCTTTGACTGTCGCCGCCGTCTTGCAGTCGTCTTGCAGTTTATGGACATCCATCAAGTGTCTCTGCATGTTCGACGTGCTTACGGTGCTCGCGTAGCGTTTCACGTTGCAGCTGCGGAGGAAACAGGCCATTATTTAAACTCTCACAACTAAACGATTAGGCTGCTCACAACAAACGGTTTGGCAGGCGCCTTGGTAGGCGTTATGAAATTCCGCCCCCCCCCCACCCCCCCCCCCACCCCCGGCCCCTTCACCCGAACCCGAAACTATGCTAATTCCTGCGAGGTGATATGCGCGCATTTCACCGTCAATTTCAACGTATGTGAACTCTGAACTCTAGACGGGCGTCCTGATGTACGGTCGCGAAAACGGCAGCCGGTCTCGCGAGCACAACAGCTGAGGAGCGCACTGCACGGTATTAAGTCTCACAAATTTCACAATTCCTACGAGGCGCCAGCCAACGGTTCAGTTACTTAGAGAAACAAAGGAGCGCTACTTACGATTCGAAAGGCTTTGAGTCTTCCTTCTTTGAGGAGTTGGTCAAGCAGCTCTTGCAGTAGTAGTCCGTTCCAACTGTCTTCTGCTTTCCCCCCGTGATGTATGCTAGGCGTCCAAAATGTTTCCAAACAAAACTAGACTTCCCCTTCGAATGCAAAGGAACAATCCGAAAACTTCCAATCGGCATCTTAAACACATCGGGGCCAGGAATTTCTTCCTCGCAACAAGTTGCAGATATGTCGCCGATTCCATCCGCAACCTCAGTACACGCGACCGTCAAGCCGTCATTCCGGCGTTTCGAGGCCGTGGCTACCGTAGCAGAGGCCGCTGCTTCTCGTTGCGCCATTTTGCGCGCGAAAGAGTAGTTAGGCAATCCCACGTTGCTCTGGCTAGAGACGACACGCATGCGCAGATGAGCGGAGAGCAGGGTTGCTTTTGTTTTCTGTTGCTTCATTATTCTCCTACGTGACATTGAAAAATGCCCGAGGCATGAAAAAAAAATTGAACAAAACACGAAATCTCAAACAAAGCTGGATTAATTTTTAAAAGTCATTTTTATTCTATATACGTAAATGCCGCGCCGATCACGCCGAAACAATACGTCGGCGGCGGCGGCGGCGGCGCGCCGATCAGTTAGTGTCGGCGGCGGCGGCGCGGCCAGAACAGTCGGCGGCGGCGCGCCGACGTCTCGGCGCACACCTCTACTGTCTGCCGCGCGCCATTGTTAGTGCACTATTTAAGCTAAATTGATGCTGAGGGAATTGCTAAAGTGGCGTCACATATGGGCGGACACCGCGTTGCTTGCCTACCTTTTCGTGCGCGAAGTACCTCTTTTAATGTTTCGTAAAGGTAGGAATTGTTCAAATCTATGCGATTACAGTTTGTTTATTTCAAGGTGTTCAATGATCGGCACATAACACATGTTAAATTTCTTCTAAATCACCTCGGTACGGGTATTTTTCTGTTCTATCCCTCCCTCCCTTTTCCGTTTCCTTGGGTACAAATAGTGTGAGCTAAAACCTGCACAAACTTCAAGGGGACCACCAAATTAATTTCTTGTTTGTTATTGCTAGACGTTGGCGATTATGGTGCAAGGAGGTTGCTCCGCGAATGAGCTTTTCGTCTAAGTAGCTTTTTCGTTTGCAGAACACCAAAGCCGTGCCAGAAAACTTGACGCCGAAAATGGTATACGGCTCATCTAATTACCTTGAGAATATATCACGTCCAAAAGGCCTTCATACAAATGCACGCCAAGCCATTACCAGCTTGAAGAGAAACAGGGCATATGGAAAACAGGAGAAAAGTGCATAACTTAGCGAAACATCCCATTTTAGAGTACAATAGAATTGCACAAAAGCATACTCTGAGAGCAAAAGTTGGTACTGCTAAAGAAAACGAATAAAACAGTACTCGTAAAACAGAAGTAGGGCTGAAGGTAGCTCATATGAAGGGGTATTGACATGGTGAAATGTCCTTTACGCCTCTGCCCTGTGTGTATCACGTGAGACCCTTTTAAGCCAGCTAAGCTATGTTTACCCCAAAGAAGAAGGAGCCCCGTGCTGTGGCTGCAGAAAGGGAAGTCGTCTTGACGAGGACGACGAGGAGGAAAACTTTTATTCATATCAAATAAGAGCGCTGTGAGTGGAGTCCTCAGTCATGAAGCTTACGATCAGGATCTCAGCTGGCCAGCTCTCGCTCCCACTGCTCTAAAGTTGGATTTCGTACTATGTCTGTATTCTTATTATGTTGACAGCCCCCACCATGTGATATAAGGTTGAGAGCTCTGCACAGTGAGGGCAAGTGGATGTATACATTGTAGGGAATATAGCGTGGAGCCTGGTAGGGTGCGGAAAAGTATTGGTCTGTAGCTGCCTAAGTGAGGTTTCTTTCTCTTTTGTGAGGGATTTATGGCCTGCCTGATATATCTGTAGGGAAAGCCTATAATGTTGAGTGATATCTCTGTACGTGACTAACGGCTGGTTAACCCTCTGTGGTCTTCTTGTGGAGCCCGGCCGGCTAATTCTCGGTACTCGTGTGAGCGACGAGGTTTCCATGAAGATTGGAGTGGGCAGGTGTGTAGACGATAGTCACATTTCTCCTGGGAGGGTTTTGCAGGAGGATTTGAAGGGCCCTTTTGGAAATTCGTTCATTTATATAATTCCTGCATGCTCCTTGTGAGTCTGATATGACAGTCATGGCTTCAGTTTGAGTGATGGCGAGCGCAATGGCTGTTTCTTCCGCTTGCAGTGTATTGGTGCGTCTGAGTGTCAGGCTCGCGAGTGTTCGCGCCGTGTCGGCGACCACTGCCGTCATAGCATGCTCTCGGGCGTAGTCTGCCGCGTCTGTGTACAACACCCTGCTTTGTTGCCGATATTTTCTCTCTAAGTTTTCGGCTCTGGCTGTTATTCGGCCGTCATGGTGCTGAGGGTGCATATTTCGAGGTAGAGGGGAAACCATGATGTTTTCTCTGATTTCTTCGGGAATATCTTCAATGGCAGGCCCCGAATTCATTACTGAATATCCGAGATGGCGCAAAAGGTGACGGCCAGTTGGAGTGGTGGTGAGGCGTTGCTGCTGAGCCGTCTGGTGGGCTTCTATGAGCTCGTCTATGGTGTTGTGGAGTCCAAGCCCGAGAAGTGTCTCGGTCGATGTGCTTATCGGTAGTCCGAGGGCTTGTTTGTAGGCCTTCCCGATTAGTGCGACCAAGGTATTGCATTCAGAAGTTTTGAGTATGGCATAGGGAGCGATGTAGACCATTCTGGATACAACGAAAGCTTGTACGAAGCGAAACGTGTCTTGTTCTTTCATTCCGTGCTTCTTGTTTGTGATACGGCGTAGCATGCTGGTGATTTGATTGATCGAAGAGTTGAGTTTGGGGATCACCTGAGAGTTAGAACAGTCTTCGTGAAGGATCATGCCCAATATTTTGATGGAGGGTGACGGTTTGATGAGGACCCCGTCTAATTCTATTTCTATGGTTGTCTTAGTGGCATTCTTGAGCCGAGATCTCTTCTGCACCAGTAAGAGTTCTGACTTGTGAGGAGCGCATTTCAGGCCACAGTTTGTTGCATAGGTTCGGACAACGTCTGCAGCCTGCTGTAATTTGTCTTGCATTTCGCCTTCTGAGCCTTCCCCCATCTAGATCGTGATGTAGTCAACATATATTACATGGTGCAGACCTGAAATTTGATCCAGTTGCCTTGGAAGGTTGATGAGGGCAATATTGAAGAGAAGCGGGGAAAGCACCGCCATCTCCGGCGTGCCCTTGCATCCAATCGCGATGGGTTGAAAGCTCACGTCCCCAACTTTGATGATAGCCACACGACCCATTAGGAAGTCTCGAATGTATGCGTACATTCGTTCCCCGCAAGCAAAGGTTATTAAGGTTTTGGAGGATGACTTCGTGCTTTACGTTATCGAACGCCCCCTTTAGGTCGAGGGCCAAAATAGCCTTCGGTGTGAGCTTGTTGGCTTTGCTCAGAACATCTTCTTTAATATTCAGGAGAATGTCTTGAGTTGAATGATGTGGCCGGAAACCAAACATAGTGTGTGGCATGCGTTGGGATTCTTCAAGGTAGCTCTGTAGTCTGTTAAGAGCAACATGCTCCATGAGCTTTTCAATGCATGAAGTAAGAGAAATCAGTCTCACATTTTCTATCCTTGGGTCTTTGCCCGGCTTTGGGATAAGCCTGACCTCGGCTTCTTTCCATGTTGAGGGTATCGCGCCTCTCTCCAAACAATCGTTCATAAATCCCGTGAGTCCACAGATTGAGTTGTCATCAAGATTTGACAGATCTCTGTTGGTGATTTGGTCCATTCCTGGTGATATGTTCTTCCGGAATTTTTGCAAGGGCTGCCCTAACTTCTGCCTCGGTGATTGGGCGGTCGATGTGAGCGTTGGGGGAGCCACTGTACGGAGGCGGGTGTAAAGGTGGTAAACTGGGTATGTAGCGCGATTGGAGAGCACGAAGCAAATCGTCTGTGGTTCCCGGAAATTGATGAATGATTGTCTGCAT
The DNA here is from genome assembly GCF_048455015.1 of Haemaphysalis longicornis. Lineage (NCBI taxonomy): Eukaryota > Metazoa > Arthropoda > Arachnida > Ixodida > Ixodidae > Haemaphysalis > Haemaphysalis longicornis. The sequence goes on from NW_027526203.1 coordinate 147,061,761, forward strand.
GGTTTTACTAGCTTCTCCTTTACTTTTTGTCGTGTAGATGAGATATCGGAGGAGACTCCAGGTTTTGGATGTGCTTAGAGTGCCTCGGAGCTCATCACATTTTCCAAGCCAGTTCTGCTGGCAGAGCTTCGTTGCGTGGGCCTCTGCCTCTGTCGTTAGTTTTGCAATGCGGTGCTTAAGCTTCCGGTTGTGTTTTTGTCTCCTTCATTGCCTAGTGAGGCTGTGCCGAGCTTCCAACAAATGAAAGAGATGGCTGTCTATAGCTGGGGTCTGGGTGGTGGTTTGGAGGACTCTGGTGGGGTTTTTAATGTCTTCTCGCAGTTTCTGTGCCCAATGTCCGATGTCTATGATGGAGTCCTTCGGAGTTCGTTGCCGGCTTTCCCTTAAATTATGCCAATCTGTGATTCGAGCTTCACTGAGATGCCTTCGGTAGAGGGATTCCTGAAGCGCAGTCTCGATTATCATGTGGTCACTCCCAGGGTTTTCCTCCAGATTGTGCCAGGAGTTGTGGGGGGCGCTTTTAGCGAGAGTGAGGTCTGGGCACGTATCCCGCGAGACGCTGTTCCCCACTCTTGTGTGTTCGGCGAGATTAGTGAGTAGCGTCAGGTTCTCTTCATCCATACAGTCTGCGACTTCCTTTCCTCGCTTATCAAAGTAGGAGTACCCCCAGGCAGGATGAGCAGCACTAAGGTCTCCTATTAGAAGGAGGGGGCTTGTGCCCGCTTTCATAATCATCTGGTGGAAGAGAGATGCGAGACCGGATGTTTTATTCTTCGGGCGACAGTAAACATGGACAATGAAAGCGCTGCACTCTTTGCCGGGTTTCTGGGTGATTAGTTCCGTAAACGAGTGATCGTGCTTCCTTGCAGTGAGAATGTGCTGGACGGCTATAATGTCCTTACTGACGAGGGTGCAGACCTCTCGACCTTCTTGCGTGGTGTGCGTAAAATAGCCAGGAAGCTTTGCAGTGGCGTTAGTTTCCTGTAGGGCAAGAACATCGGGGGGGGGGGGGTGATCAATGGAGCCAATGTATTGGTGCAGAAGTCCTTGCTTTTGCTTGTATCCTCTACAATTCCACTGCCAGATGCGGCGGGTTGGGAGTTGAGTGTCCTGAGGCTAGCAATTGGTGAAGGTCGACAGTTCTATCTGGGTTGCGTCGGTGGATCCTGGCCGTTGATACGGTTTTTCTTTTCTCGTTAGATGACCAAGGATTGATGGCTGTTGGGCTGTGAGCTTATCTAAACGAGCGTGTATCTGCTTAATGGTTTGTTGATGCTGAGTAGACTGCTCACTTATTTGTGCCGATAGGCTGTGATATTCTGCACTCATACGATTGGCAACTTGGTCGAATGCTTGTAGCAGCTCAGCTATAGTCCCGGATTTTGCCATGTCTAGTGCGCTCGAAGTGGGGGAGGAAGCGTCTGATATCGGGGCAGATTCTATCTTGCGTTTTTTTGTCGCTCGGCGGAGTGTTTGGTTTAGCCCTGGCGGGAGGTTGTTGCTGTGTTATTAAGCATTTAAGAGTGTGTGGGGCAGTGCGTAATGCTTTAATTTCCTGTTGTAGCTTTGCACAATCACTACAGGGTGTTTCAGGGGGGCGAGCAGTCGGAGTGAGAAGATTGGCCCAGCTCACCTGATTGATGTTGGTTCCCGCGTTGTTTTCCAAGTTGTTGGCCCGATCTACAGGTGCCTTGGATTTCGACCGGCACCAGTATTGCCGCTGCGGAGACCCGGCAATGACTGGGACCAGTACCTGGCCTGGTAGCTTGCTTTGTTGCCCCTGGACTTGCTTCTGGATCTTCGGGTGATGTGTTCCGATCGTCGGGTGTGTTCGCTCTCCCATTTCTCCTTTCTGAGTATATAGGGCTCCTTAAATCATTGTTTGCACTCCTTGTCAGCCGTTAGGTGACTGTCTTGGCAGAGAGCACAGGTGGGGTTGAACAAGTGTCCTTGCTCAGGATTGTGCACTCCCCATTTGTCGCAAGCCACCACAGTAGGGGTTGGGTACACGTCCGCGCGGTTTCCGAGTTTGTGGCACGTGAAGCAGTACGCGACCATCTTCCTGTAGATGTAGCAGCGGGTTTGGACCCCCTTGTAGTAAACATAGAAGGGTACTTTGGAGCCTACTTTCGTAACGACGACGGAGTCAGCTTGCCTGTATCTTGGTCAGCTGCTTTCTAGCTATCGAGCCAGTCAACAAATTCATCCAGATACTTCAGTTGGTGGCAGTTCACTTCACTTACAGGCTCCTGCCAAACGTTCCGCAATCGCTGACCCTTGTGAGGGCTTTTAACATTCACAATGTCCCACCACTTCACAATGATATCAATAAATTGTGCCGTGCCTTCTGCCACTGCGAAACTTAGTTCTTCACCTCGAATCCTCAAAGCTGCCGAGACAAAACCGCTGAAAACCTTAAGGGCCAGTCGAACATTTTGTCGTTCGAGATTGCTGGGGTGCAGAGCCTTGTGGGTGAGCCCGTACGCAACTTTAGCAATGCTGCTCTGTTCTACCTCATGGAGTTCTCTTAGAGAACTGAATGAAGAACCCTCCATTTTTCGACTGTTAGGCGAGTGACTTTGAAACATGGGATAGTACAGACACTTGCCCGAATTTTTCTGGTTAAGCCAGTTGTTCTGAACACAATTTAATAAATGCACAGAACGAACAACATGAAACAACGGCTGCTGCGCATTCGCAGGATGTGGGTATACGATATCCAACTTGGCACCTATTTTTTGCCAAACATTGTCATCATTTTTCGGGTAATTGAGTTGTTGTCAGTTATTACTGCGACTACATGAATGCCAGCATCTTCTAGGCCTATGATTATCTTATTCAGAACATCATGTAGCTCCTCAGCTGTAATTCTAGACACCGGCAGGACATGTACTACATCTTTATAGGATGACAGAAGAGACTGCACCATGAAGACATGCGCAGTTTTTGCTGGCTCAGAACTGTTGGAAGCAGAGCCTGTCACACAGCTGCCTTTATTCTCGAAGTACTGCTGCAAATGTATCTCATCCACTATCAACCTAACGTTTCGCTCATGCGACTTCAGTGAACTCGCCCTTCTCATCACATACCGCAAGAAACCATCTTCGGACTGCTGCTGTAATGGGCTAACATCATGTCGGCCACACACACTTTTAACAGTACTAGGATGTGGCAAAATGACCAGACCGCTGTTCCGTAGGAACCTATACGCATGTGGTGAAATCGTAAATAATATGCTAGCCAGAAGTAACAGTTCAGAGGAGTATCTCAAACCATTGATTTTCTTCGACAAAAGAAAACACTGCTCATTAAGAAATTTCAGAACATCAGCCCTCTCATCGCCCATCAACCCTTCAGTTGTAATGTCTTCCAAAAGGGTGTACACAAGACGGAGCGTTGACTTCACTTCATCGTCCTCCTGGGGTGCTTTTGTCGTGCAGAAGTCCTCCACATTATCTAAAAGCTCCACTAACCTTCTAAAATCCTGGATTTTTTCCGGAATCTTCAGGTGGTCGTTCGATGTCAGTTGAACACGCTTCCAGAACACACGCACGCACAGGTCTGACGACACACACACTGACGACAGGAGATCCGGGGCGTGATCTGTAGGTGTGACGTGAGCGAAGCTGACGCAGCCTTCGCAGACTGTTTGTGACCAGAACTTGTTTTGATGCAAGCGAGTCAGCCTAGAAGTTATATTTTCGAAGTTTTCGACCTTGTTCTCGTCCTGCTCCGCAGCAAACGCCAGCGCTGATTCCTGGATGGCTTCGAGCAACTGTTCATTTTCCTTTCAGGCATCAGGCATCAACCGGGTCGGCTTCATCGGAACCTTAATAGTCCGCCCATCGCCGTCGGTGTACTTCGACGTCATTCGAAGTTGCTCCGCTTTGAAATAGAGCTCGCAGACCTGCACATTGTAACACAGAGAAGGGGCAAAGTAATGCACAGTGAAGCTTGACACCGTTCACTTCATAAAACAAGGGTGATACAGCATTCCTCTTATAAACAATAACGAAGCCGCAACGGGCCATTGCACAGCTTGGTTAGGAAACAGCGCCCCGACAACCAACGCATAAAGCACATGCAAAGCGCGTGAGCAGCTATAACAATTACAGCGCGCTAAATACGAATGTTACGCATTCAAGAAAAGGGTGTATGCGAACGCTTACCTGAGGGTTCTTGAGTTGACTCACGTCAATGTCGTCGCGCCGAATGGCACGCTGCCATTTTGCTTTCCGCACAGGATCACGAAAACAAACGCACCTTCGGCCCGTTGTCGTAATTTCCCTTGCAGTTGGGCACGCAGCAGCGTCCCTTTGTGGTGCCCTGTACATGTAGCACGTCACACCAATTCGTGAAAGCAAATTGCAACCGCACAATCACAAAACACCACCAGCAGGCTGACGCAACACGCCGAGAAAACGAGGCTTCGCCGGCGCGTCCGCTGGCGTCCGTACGGTCTGTCTCCCTGGTCTCGTCGCGCCATCTGTTGCAGGGAAAGGGCGACAGAACGCCGTACTGGCTCGGGCATGGCATGGTGTGGTGACGTCACAGCGCCGGCGAAGGGAAGTGGAGGGGCCTTGACCTTGTCAAGAAGGTGTTAGTTTATCGCGTTAAAGGGGCAATTTTCATGTGCATTCCCAGATAATGGACAGCCATTAGTAGTGGGGCTAACTTTATTCTTACGGGTGTAGTCATTGCTAGGAATATGATCTCGGGAAAATTTACGGACTTTTGTTTGGGATGTGGCGGATGCCTTTTTGGATTCGTAGCTGCGTAGAAGGCCTGATTCTTTTTAGCTTAGCTCCTTACTAAGAATTTCCTCTTCCTGGCGGAGGGAATGGGACATAGTCTCGTAGTGATTTAGAATTATCTGCGTTAATTGCAAGGATGCGTTGCCTAGTACCGGTTGCCACTTCCTCACGTTAGATGGGGAGAGTTCGGCAGTTGCAGGTCTCAGCCTAACCCTCAAACCCATGGGAGCTACCTCGGCAGACAAATACTGTGAAAGTGCGGAAACGTACAATTGGGAACGTATGCGTTTTTCAGTAATCTTTCTTAATTATAAGAACTGTTTTGACACTGGGTAGGAGGCTGCATTACCGGGTTTTCTGAGTCCTCGTCAGTTGATCAGAAATATTAGGCTGCGAGAGTACTTCCATGACCGTCCTTCAACCGACGAAGTCCGAACTGCATTGCCTAGCCATAAGCACTGGACCCCTCCAACGCAGCGCGATAGATGCCTCGACATGTACATTAAAGCCGTTCATCACGATATACGAGCAGCATACCAAAAGCAAATCTCTTTCCGCCGTAACATCACAAACAAGAAAAAAAAAAGCCCTGGAGGAACTCGCAGGTTGCCCCGAAATAGTAATCAAACCGGCCGATAAAGAATGCGCCATCGTGATACTCTACAGAGCTATGTCAACGAGGCTCATTAACAACTATCAGAATCTACATTCTACAGAGTACTCCCTAGTGATCCCACTAATGATTATAAGCTAATTGTCAAAGATAAACTCACTGAGCTTGTTCAAAATCAGGAAATAACTGATACAACTGCTCGCTCTCTTATCCCCTTAAGCCCCAGTAGCCGGTAGATTCTACCTTCTCCCTAAGATTCATAAATAAAATTACGCCCATCTTCCAGGGAGGGAACCCTGGTGTGATGCGACGCATCGGGGGTTCAATTGGTGTTTCGGTTGGGTTGATTCTCTAAATCGGGTGAAACGTGTTGTGAACGCGTATGATGCATTTCCATCACATGAGAGTGTTCTCATACGAGTGAAGATGGGCGTAATTGGATTGTGTCAGCCCACTCACTGAAGGGACCGTCGCTTCCATCACGTCTTCATCGGAAGAATCAAGTCAAGCACGAAATAGTGAAGCAAGGTCAAGTCAGTGTGAGAGCGAGCGCTTGACTGAACCGCCGCGGCGCCATGCCCGCTTTATATTCACAGCGATTGACGGAGAGGAGACAACCGAGGAGAGTCGCGCATACCCGCACTTGCGCGCGCCGGAGCAGTTGTTAACGCAGTGAAGCGCGCCCAAACAAGCGCGCCAGCTGTGGTATGCTAATGAGCCGGAGTGAGAGTGTTGCACACAGCTGTGGCGGAGAAGAACGGAGGAGGGCTGCGGACGGACGCCGCGACGACGCAGGAGGGACAACCCCGAGAACAAGAGATGCGTCGCATCTTAAATAACAACACAGGTCGCCCATTGTTTCTGGCATTGGTACTGTCACCGAGAACCTCTCACGCTATGTCAACTCTCTCATTCGCCACATTCCCCCCAGCTTTCCATTCTTCATTAAGGATACAAATGATTTTGTCTCGGATATCATGAAGATAGAAATTCCTAGCAAATGTTTACTTGTTACCCTGGATGTCGTGTCGCTATACACTAACATTCCGCATGCGGATGGAATTACCACTGTACCATGTGCGTATGAGCGGTCGGCAGGTGACAAACCTATCCATTCTCTCACCCTTGAAACTTTCCTTCACCTTATCCTTGAACTTAACAATTTTGAATTTGATGGCGTCAATTACGTGCAAGTCAGTGGAACGAGGGACTTTTCCGCCTCCACACCCCGGCCTGTCCCGGGAGGAGGCGGTGCTCCTGCGGCAGTTACAGACCGAGACCATGCTCACGACGGCGCTGGCGCGCCACGTGTGCCCGGAACTCTACGAGCGGACCGAGTGCTGTGTGTGTGCGCGAGTGCCCGCGGACCTGGCCCACATCATGTGGGGCTGCGACGAACAGTGCGCGCGCGACGGAGGCGACCGCCTCCCGCCGGACATTCGCGAGTTGATCGGCTCCCCGGAGCACCGCAACCAGCTCAGGGCCGTCCAGCGGCTCGAGGCAGCTCTGGCGCTGCAACGGCGAAAGGAAAGCCAGCGCCCCTCGCCTCCCGGCCCCCGCGGGAGTCGAGCGGACGGCGACGGCGCGGGCGATCCGAGTAACCCGCGCGGCCGGCCGGGCACGACGCCTCGGGCTCCGCCCGCTACCTAGCGCAGGTAGTTAGACGAGGTGCGGCGAAGCCCTGCGTGGCCTGACCCGCACCTTTCTCGCAGGACGAATCAATAAAGGTCATTTCTCTCTCTCTCTCAATGGGAACCAAAATCGGGCCCAACTACGCGAATATCTTTATGGGATGTCTAGAGTCAAATTTCCTCGCAACCCAAAATTTGAAGCCACTGTACTACAAAAGGTATATAGATGATATATTCATGATATGGCAGCGCGGTGAAATAGAACGTCTTGCGTTTATTGAGGCTCCTAACCTTGCGCATCCTACTATCTCCCTTTCCCATTCCTACTCTACGCACAGCATAAATTTCTTGGATGTTACTGTCACAGTTTCTCAGGGCAGGCTTCAGACTATAGAAAACCTACGGACACGCGCCAGTATTTGCACTTTCACAGCAGCCATGTCAGGCACTGCAAGACTGCAATACCTTATAGCCAATCTCACCGTTTTAGGGGAATCTGCACAAGCCAGGCGGATTTCGATTCTAACTACAAAGAACTTAAAACCGCGTTCCTGAATAAAAAATACCCAAAGCAGGAGATTTATGACGCGAATACACGACCTAACCAGTTGAACCGCGCCGACATTCTCCGTAAAAAAGCTCCAAAACCCAATCCACAAACAAACCTCGTTTTGACCCATTTGCCCTCTTCTCCGAAAGTTGCATCCATACTAAGGAAACACCACAATATCCTTGCTCAAAGTGAACGCTTAAGAAGAATATTTCCCGAGGCGACCCGTGTTGTTTATAGACGCAGTAAAAATTTGGGCGACGTTCTCACTACATCCACCATCAGCCGACCACAGATTACTGCAAGGTATGCCCACAAATAACTACCACACAGCGCGCCGCAAGCACAGCTTCAAACTATTATGTTAATGTAAAAGGGAACTTTAACTGTGATTCCGCCAACGTCGTACACCTGCTGGAATGCACCCTCTGCGGCAAACAATACATCGGCCAGACTGAAACACCCTTTCGTTTGAGGTTTAACAATCACCTGCCCTTCTTTGCCTCTATCAAAGCATGTTAACACTCCTGCAGCTGACGGCCACAATTCTTGAATCTAGTTTTAAAACGCATCACGATGGCGAGGTTCGTGAGTCCTACCTCATCTATAAGGTTAAGTCAGCGTCGTTTGGCATCAATGAAAGTTATGGGAAATTGACGTGTCTTTCCTCCGATGAAAATTTCGGCTGCATTTCTCAGGCCTGTTCATTTCTTTCTCTCGGTAATATCCTCCCATCAGTTGGCTACCCCCCGTAAATGGTTATAGTTTCGTGCTAGCACGGCGTTTCTTATCACAATGGCTTCACTAAACCAAATTTGACCAGAGTGTGGACATTATGTTCTGGGTAGAAGGCTGCGGTACCATTGTTAGCTTTTTCACTCTCACCTTGTAATCAATTTGTGCACGCTAGCGTGTGTGATTGCTTTCCTCTCCCCTTTCTTTTTTGTATTGCTGTTTTCTAATATTCGTTGCTGACCGCCTTGGCGTTCCCTGAACTGGTGCCATGTGCCGACCAGGCGTGTACAGCCCGGTGCGCGTCATGCGCGTGCACCTGCCTTCTGTTATGTTTCTTGTCATGACTTGTTTGACCGTGTCTTTTTTTTTATTCCCTGCTTTTTTCTGCTCTTTGTATACCAATGTACACTCATTTCCTGTCGAAACTGCCTGTCCTACTGCTTTTGGGCGCGACCCTTGTGTCCCACCAACAGAAGCCAAGTGTCTCATGTTTCAATCACCTGACCCTGACTCATAGAACGGGTGTGTATGGGCAGATGTTCGCCCTTTGTGTGCATGGGCATATCTTCTTTGCACCTTCTTCGTTGCGCGTGACTTATGTTTTTGCCGATGTCAAACACGTGCATGGGCATATCTTGTTTTGACCCCTCTTTCGCCCCTGTTGCCACGGGGAATGGGGTAATTACCTTGTTAATCAAAAGGTTTTTTAATTTTTTTCGTCTCGTTGTTTCTTTTCTTGTTTGGCTCTTTTTTCTCATGCTCGTACCGCGTGACTGTGGGTTCTTGTTATCCTTTTAATTATTTTCATTTATGTATTTATTTTTTCTCCCCTCCCTCCTCCACTTCTCTCATTCTTTTGCTGCCCACCAACCATGATCCCATTGTACAAACTCTCCCTTTCCTTGCCCTGCCATCGCCCTTGCTACATTTTCTGTATATATATAACCCTGAAACCAACTTATTCTGTATTCTGAAGAAAGGAAGTCGTCTTCCTGAAACGTCAGTAAACTTTTATTTTATTCTTATTTTTAATGTCTTTCTCGGTTGTCTGTGTCTCTACTTATCTTATTTTTTCGCGCTACACCACATATCCCCTACTAACTACCCACTAAACTGCCCCCAATGCGATGAGCCTAACACCACAGCTCATCTCGTCTGGACGTGCCCCACCAACCCTCCACCAGCCAGATCCCCTACCCTTGAGCAGTGGGAGTGCGCGTTGCAGAGCTGCCAGCTCGAAGACCAGGAGGCCCTGATCTCTCGGGCGAAGATGGCAGCCGCGGCACGCGGCCTACCGGAATAGTATGGCCGCCCACAGCTCCTAACACTTTTTCTCCCCTACCCCGTCCCTGCTTTTCAATTAACGTTTTCTCTCTCTCTCTCTCTCTCTCTCTCTCTCTCTCTCTCTCTCTCTCTCTCTCTATGAGTTTTTGTTTCCAAACTTTATATATATATATATATATATATATATATATATATATATATATATATACATATATATATATATATATATATATATATATATAAGTAAAGAGTCGGATACACAGCAAGAACAATAACAAACAATGTTTACTTACGTAGCGGCAACGGGACTTGCCTTCATCAGAGTAAAGTTACATGATTTTACTGTCGCAAACATTTTGAACACATTTCTTATATAGGTTTGCATAAAACTGTGAGAAAGAGCGGAAAATGTTTCGGAAATGGGGAGTGTGCATACAGTCAGGCTACGCCTATGTTACAACATCAACAAACAAACAAGAAAAATAAAAAGGGGGGGGGGAGCGAGAGAGAGAAAAAGGGGTCGTGTTAACAATGCAGCGTTCAAGGTTGCACCATGACGGGTCAACGTATGCCGCGCGGGCTGCAAGTTCAGACAATGGGGGAAACTGAACAACCGCGGTTTGAAAAGAAAGGGAAGAGTATACAGTAAGGTATTCAGTGACTGCGGAGACTGGTTCGGGGGAAGCGAAGATGGGTGTGCCCCCCGCGGGTCAAGAGAATATATAGGGGGCACAAAAGAGCATTTATATATATATATATATTTATATATAGATAGAGAGAGAGAGACAGAGAGAGAGAGAAAAGCCGGGGGCACAGGAAAATGAAAACTTCCCGCCTATGGGAGGAGGGCTGGGGGTTGTTGCTGTCTGCGTGGTCCGGAGGTTGTTTGGCACGGATTGTATCTAGGTTTGGCAGTGTGAGCTTGAGCAGCTATCGCGCCGCTGCCATGGGGTCTTTCGGCTCACGCCCAATGGATTTGCCCCAGCTACAACGGAGAGCGTTCGAATTTAGCGGCGCTGGCATAAGCCGCTTCGAAATGTACAGGATGAGAACGATGTTGGCGTAACCGGTGCCCTGAATGTGTACTAATGCGGTTACCTTGCTTTTGTACCACCAGGCGACGCCAGAAGGAGCGCTGAGGAAGAAGAGCTCTTTAGCAGCTAGTGTGCCGAGGGCGCCCTCTCACGTTGTCACCACCACGCTGATGCCTTCCAACATCGACCGCGAGGTGGCGCTGACAGTCGCAAGCTCCCGGCCAGGGGCGCTTCGTGGGAAGCAAACCTATCGGCGTAGCACGCTCCGCTAAAACTTTCAACTCAAATAAGTGCATAAGGCGAAAAATTAGCGGGACCACCATACCCGGTCTGCTAATTTTGATTTCAATCATTGTGTGGAACCGCGTAAATAATGCACAAATGCACAAGAAAAGACACTCAATGCCAAATCCGCTGCAGGGGACGCAACTTAAAACAAGCACTGAAAATTGGCACTTTGGCTACAGCAAAGAATTTCGAATTAACGATCGGGTCCAATTCGAATTCGTTGCTGCTGAATGGACGTTTCAATCGCGATATTAATGGGTGACAATTCTTTCGCCTGTGACACACATCGCGATCGTGGGCTCTCGCATTAACCATCATACTAAATTGACTCCCCAGCTGTAATAAACAAGAAAACGTTCTGGAAGTCACCATAATGTTTCTAAGACAAAAATCATGGTACTGAAGTAATTACATGACAACTGAAATAGGACACTCTTCCTTTACTTGCTTCGTTATAAAACAAAAAAATGCACGAACACAGCACACACCAACGATTAAGGGGCAGCACCAAGAAATGCAGGCAAACGTCTACAAGACTAATTCTAATTGAGTTCAAATTCACCAAGTGTCAACAAGCTTAAACAAGGCACGAATTCTTGATTGGTGAAGGTTCCTGCACTGACATCATGTCATGGTCGTGGTCATAAACCAATATTCACACATATAAACCAAACATCAGTGCTTTAGAAGAAAATGTTTCATAAACCTCATGTGTGCTGTGACAAGATAAAAATAAGGGGGCATATAACTGCTGAACTTTGTACCTTTAGGCAAGGCAGAAGAAAAGTCATGGCACATTCCCCTCAGTGAAGGTGAATGGCAAGTTCTTTACTCCATGACACAGAATCCTGAACGACTGTATACATTTGTAGTGAACTAACATGACATATAAATGTACTTGGCGTAATGGTTACCACATAATTCCATAAATGAAGTTACACCATTTTCTTCAAGCACCTCCAGTAGATGCCCATGTAATAATAAGCGACATGAATTCTGTGATGTTTACACCTTCACTGTGGATTAACCCATGGTCATTAGCAAGTAAATAAAACTTCGAATAATGGCAGAGTCGTCGAGCAGCCAATTTTCGTGTAATTGATTTTCGAAAAGTTTTGTTATAACAAGAGCTGCAGCCGTTTATGCGGACTTGCGCGATAAAATTGGGTTAGCCGCAAAGACTTTTTGCTTGCGCAAAGAAAAAAAAATTTAAGAGAAAAACGGCTAAGCATAAAAGTTTATTTCAAGGAAATAAACCCGTAGCCACTCCGACAAAGCGCCTAGTAGTATATCTGCCCTTATTCTTTGCCTTAAGTGTTATTAGTTCGTGCAACTTTCACTTCCAACGGCTAACAGACCAGCGCAAACACAACGAAAGCACAGGGCACTCGTGAGAAAACCGCTTCGTATACGGCACAACGCGATCAATACAGCTCTGAAGTTACAGAAGGGGATAGAACAATTGATTGATTGATCGATTGATTGATTGATTGATTGATTGATTGATTGATTGATTGATTGATTGATTGATTGATTGATTGATTGATTGATTGATTGATTGATTGATTGATTGATTGATTGGTTGATTGATTGATTGATAATGATATCCCCTTTGTACAGGGGGGATGACGTGTCATCTTAACAAAAAGTCTAATATATGTGTGTTGTAGTACTGATTTAATTCTAGCGCTGCTCTCAAGGTAGGCTCAAAATAAATTGTCTGTTACGTTCGTCTTGCCATTCCAGATTGGCAAGACGAAAGTATGCCGCCGCGCACCGCAGCCTCACTAAATGGTACTCGGTATGGTGGAGGCAGTTACAGACGAACACGTTTCGAAACCCGGTTGCGCTCAGTCGCTGCTATCCCGAAATATACTCAGGAGATTGTAAGCTGTGCGCGGGTCGGGTGGACCTCTACCACATGTTATGGTCGTGTTCCGCAAGGCAGAATCAAAATGGTTCAGCAAAATTGCTAGCTGTAACTCGTTCACTGTAGCGAACGTGGAGCAATTGGAGACCGCTTTGCTCAGCCTGGACCCGGAAGTGCAGCTTCGGGTCGTCCGTATGGCCAAGGCAGCCGCCAGAACTCAGGGGCTTCTGGTTGACGACTGAGGAAAGGGGAGGTTGACGAGTAGAAGACACTACCTTCTCCTTCGTCCCTTTCGTTTTTGACCCCATCACGGGCACAATAAATATTTCTACTACTACTACTACAGGTGGTAGCTGTCCTAGGCCATGTCCTCCTCTCTGCTCTTCTTCCAGCAGCATTCTAATCTTATTTTCTCGACAGGTCTAAACTGTACTTCCAGGTGCTAACCTTAAATCTTAAGGCTTCGGGAAGCCGAAGATTTCCCTCATGTAGCTTTCGATGGATACATTCATTTTCCGACACCATGTGACGCACAGTTTGTTACTTTTCCACAAAAACCGCATGCCCCATCATTTTGTGTATACTTCCCTACAAAGCTTTTAGTTCTCCAGCAACCTACTCTAGCCTTTAAAAGCAAACGACTGTTGTTGGTAATTATTGTAGAAATTTTTCTTTCTGATGTGCGCTTTGCTTCCCCTGTGCATCTGTAACGAAGTTTGAGCTTCCAATTTTTCTGTTCATTTATTTGTTTCTATCTTCCGCGCTTGATTTTTGGTTACCTTGGCTGTCCTTGACATTCCTCTGTTCTTTCCATATTTCGTCATTAGCCTTCTAGTCTACCTTAGCCAGTGCGTGTCCACGCTTTTCATGTATTGGTACCTAAGCACTTTAGCTGTCCACCTACTTGGATCCATTGCGGTCAACCTCCCCTAAAACATATTTTACTCTGATCTCCTTGAACTACAGGAACTCTAACCTAGAACGACAGGCAGTGCCCCTGTTGGCCAAAGCTGGAAGACATCGCCGATGCTGCCGCGTCCGCCCGTTTGGAAAGTGCTCCGCTCTGGAGACTAGCCAGTACTTTCTAAGCATCACAGCCCGTCCTTAGCCCACTTACACTGAGTGGCGATTGCTGTAACCTCCATCACCAACAACGCCTAGCATCCTCGGTGAAAGAAAGGTCCGATTGGTCCTACCTGCCGAGTTTTCTTCTCCGCCGTTACGGCATTAGTTTCGTTAATAGGCTGTAGGTTTGGGTGAGTTGGTATTCCACGCGCTGTTTCATGTCGTCTCCGCTCAGTCAACGCCTTCTTTCCGCAAGTGAAGTACAGCATGGCTTAGTTTCCTTTATTGCGTCAAAGTGTCGGCCGCTGCGCTGATCGTCAGTGAAAGATCCGCGGCGGCGCCTGCCGCGGGAGCTGCTTCTGTGCGCTCTCAGGTTCCTGTGTTAATGAATGGCCGTAGCTGACAACATCGTAGTTTGTAAATCTGTGAAGTGATTCGTCATCGTCGCAGAATAACTGGCATTTTTAAGTTAGGCGCAGCGCTGCATTTCATCTGTTAGCGCGACTTGACTGCATGCGGCGCATTTGAGACATTCCGTACTCCTCACGTCGTTCCTTCTATATTTTCCCTTGAAATTGTCTGATGTTAGGCGCATCTATGGTGCTTCTTGTTACAAAACACTGAAGAACGCAGATTGTAGGCCTATTTCGTTCCATGCAGCCCTATCACCCCACTTTTATATATGAGATTGAATGCTACAATGGTGTTTTCATAGTGCATTTAAATGCCTATTTTGGCGTTTGTGCCTGAATGCCTACAATTACCAATAAATGCCTATTTTAAGAATAGGGGGTCTATATATGAACAGTATTTCGCCTCGAGTTAAACTTTCAAGTGCAGCTTGAGGCCGTCATTCATCTTACCGGTGGGCATTGACATTGCGGAACGTTAAGGGGTTAAACCTTTCCTAGTTCAGCCAAGTCCAGGAAAATAACTGCTAGCAGCAATAAATAGGGACGCGCCTTCTTATTGACAAGAGGCACCATTCTAAATGCAAAAATCTAGAGATGGTGATAGTTTGCTATCGTTTCCACAATTTTCACAGTGATTCTTAGAGTACGTTTTGCGTGCTATCCACATATTTTTCTCAAAAGATGGGCCGTCGCATCCTCGTTTCCAGAAGCATGCTCAAATCCATCTCTATTTCAAACGAAACGGTTGAGAATCGAACAAGCTTTGCAGGTAACTCCTATATTGAAGACTCAATGGCGAAACATCACAGCGCAGCTGCATTTCTTTATGCCTTGAAATTTCCAGTGCGATGGGCTCTAAAACACGCTTTTCCATCAAACGTATGTTCGGCTGCTAAAGGCCTTTTCAAAAATGCTCTTCAAATGTGTGGATGTGTAGTATTTGCCAGTGTTCTGACGACTTGTCTGAACAAGTCCAATGATATCATTGTATATGCGAAAATTGCTAGAGTTGTAACTAACGGTACAAATGTACGAGAATGTCAATTTCTGGGGAAATCATCGTCTCTCTTCCATTTATTTTGTGTGTCCATTTTTGGTGGGTGGCAAATAAATTGCGTCAGTCAGACATAAACTACCGCATTTTATAATCAGTAATCACAGCTCTCGAGTACTCTTTTTCATTCCTGTTTCATTATTTGCGACTCTAGAATAAGCGACAGGAGACATTGAACATGAATGTTAGCAGTGAGCTCGTTGAATTAAGCCAGTGAATTCCCGTTGGTCCAGCAGTTTTATAAGACAATTTAACAAACGCGCCAACAATTTTTGGCGCGTTTGGGGCGTTGTAAACAATAACATTTTTGGTTTTGCTGTCGTAGATGCAGGTCTGCGCGTCTTCATTTGAAACTACGTATTTGTATTTCTGTAAATATTTATGGTGCCTATATTTACAACATTGTATCCCTAAAAGTTGCCTTGTCTACTTTTTTTGGCGCCTAACACGCGCTTTTTTAATGCCTATAAGTCCGTCCTCTGGTGATCATCAAAGTACGAACACGGAGGACCACAGCACCCGTGTAATTCTCGAAACGTGGCGTTTTACATCTGCGACCGGATCTATTTCCATCTTCCTCTAATACCTTTTTTAAAAAAAAAAACCGCCTATGGGCCCTTGGATTTCTTTCTGTGAAATTTTTCTTGTTTGACAACTGTGACTAGATTTTTTTCCACCATCCTCTTGTATTTTTTAAAATTATGATAATATCCCCTTGGATTGCTTGCGTGTAGTATTAAAGTAGCAAAAGATAAAATTTAGGCAGCATATAAGCAAAATTTAATCAAGGATTTTTATGGTTTCTAAAAAAATTGGATAACGTAATACCAGTTCGAATGCCTTCCGAACACTTTCGAACACTTTTTCTACCGCGTGGCGCATTGTCTTTATATCGGGCCCACTTGTAAGAAGTGAACTGTCAACTGAATGTTTCCGTATAGTACAGGAACAAAACCCTTCTTCATATGGTTCCCCGGTTGGTTCTTATAGACAGAAAACTTCGCGCAAAAGATCCTTTAACAACAGCTTCAGTATGTTCACAACAGAACTGTTGACATCGACAGACCAGCTTGCAAGCAGTGACCTCTCTTTCTTTCTTAGGAATACTTCCCATATTGCATGGCTTGGCTGTGGGTTCCTCCTGTTGGGGCACGTTAGCGGGTAGTCGTCGAGGCGTGCAAACACGGCGACACAAGAAAAGCCTGCAACTTTCTCTTCCATGCTGGATAAGCGGGGATCCTATAGCTTTCTGCGTAAACGTGCGCATTAGTTTCCAAAGCCAGAAAGTTAACACACGTGGCTAGCTAAGTCTGCTGTTCCATAGGATACAGGAATCGACACACCCTATTTATGGATGTTCGCTTTAAAGCTGACCTTGCATTCAGTGCACGTCACCGGAAATATATTATAAACACTGTGCTTCTGGACGTAATGTTTTTTTTTTCTATTCAGTGTCACCTGTAACAGTAGTGTGCTCAAATAAAAAATTGGCTGATCGCATGCATAGATAGAAATCGACGAAAAGTGAAGCAGTGGTGACTGTGTCGAGAAATAAGAGACGTCGACAGAAACGATCAACGATAGCTCGATCCCCCTTGCAATCGCGTAGTGAATCACACCACCATGCTTGTTGAAGGTACAGCGCCTAGTTTAATTTCAATGTTTTTTGGTACCTTGGACAACTTCGCGCCTCTGAAAGTTCCTGCCCTCAGGCTACAAGCTCGTTGTCGACTCCACCACATTGCTGTCAAGAAGACTCGTTAACGAACTGCCTCAATTTCCGAATTCATCAAATAATTTCGACACATAACAAGATGTTCTGCATTTTATTGTCGAGGTGCGTAACGGTGTCTGTTAGCAAATGGGATGTCTGGAAAAAAACTTGCCCTACTTCACTGAGAAGATAAGTTTACAGCAGCGACGGTCAACTTCGTTGCCATGACGATTGCTTTGTGGTTCTCCTTTGTGGGAGACTTTCGCAGCCATCTTGATTTTATGTTCCACGTGCTCAGTGTAGGCGAAGAAGCAAACCTCGAACTACGCAACCCTCTTGTCGTCACTTGATACCAAACACAGTCCTTCCTGGTTTTCTACCCAGCTGTGTTGTGGATATCGTACCATCTGGCAACTCTTTGTGAACACAAAAGTTGACCTACAATGTCAGAAGTTCTGAGCCCTGTTGCAGACTGAGGGTTACTCTGAAGGTACAATTTGTGAGTCACGACTAGGGAATTTTTTTGCGGTGGCCTTTGCGCCTAAAATTTCGCGGTTTGTCGTTTTTTGTTATAAATTCTCCAACTAGCTCAGACTATCCTTACACTACAAGTGCTTCCAAATTTACATTTTAGCGCTGAGCAGATTCGCTAGATTATGGAGGGGTGGGGGCAATTTTCAGAATTCTTGTTAGGGAGGTACCAGGGTGTTTGATTAGGGGGGGTCAGTAAATTCTTTAGAGGGAAGTATCCGATGCGTGGAAACGCAGGAATAGGAGGGATTAGGCACATTTGCTAGCCGTGACGGATCGGTGTGGATGCGGATACACACGTTTTAACGCATGCGCACACCCGCATGAAAAACGGCAAATTTGGGGACGTACAGGCTGGTTCGCGTTAAATGGCACCCGCAAGTCCGTGACCGACACTCTTTTGATTTTTTTCCGATGACACAGCGTTGCAGCACAGACAGCCTAAGGCCCTGCCTCAAAAATGTTCTCATCGGAATGACTGCAGACTCTCATATATACTTGGCCATTTGCTTATAGGAGGCATTCGGCGAGCGGCCGCCACACATGCCCGAGTGCTCTTTAACTGGGCACCATCCTGCCCCTTCTCCTCTGAAGGTTTTGAACCAGACGGATCTGTGTCGGTAGTGTTCTCGAATCTGTTGAAGCGTATTATCTTGTACAGCGAGACAGCTTGAACCCCTAGGTGGCTGACCCTACGTTGGTCAAGGTTAAAATAAGGCCGTTTTCAAAGTGCACTTGAGCATTGCGTCGATTAATTTGGCGTAGTAAATCACACAGTCTCTGAGTTTAGTTGCACAGCATAAACCTATTGCCATTTTTGTACCATATTGGCGCTGCAACAGGCGCTGCAATAGGCACTGCAGCCGTTTTCCCGAACCCCTTGTGGCCGCTGAACGGCGGCAGAAGCGGCGCCGTCCGTGATCACATCCGTAATTGAATCTCGACTAGTAATTACTGTGCATTCCACGAGATGAAATTTCAAATATTGCACGGTAATCAATCAGTACAGTTGTGGTAATACCAATTTCAATATACGTGAGTCAGGACCCTAATTAAAGCCGCTTTTATGGACAAGGATCGCCGCTTTTCAGAAGGCGCTTGGAAGATGCATGGAGCCCGGGGAGCCGTTACTAAGGCCCCTAAGCCGCCACTAGAGTTCGTGTGTAAGCTTTGCCAGAGTTTCGCATCTGATTTGCACAAGCTGCCGCGCAATCGGTTCCCCCATGACAGGAAACGCCACCTTCGGTGCTGCGCACCGAACTCATTTTCCAGTCGTACGCAGGTACAACTTTCCCAGTTGTATGCTGCCGCTGCCCCACGCAGCATAAAGTTTCTGAGTAAGTATGCTGCGCATTGTGTGCTGTGTAATGGCAGCCGGTCGTGCAGAGCTGTGTCCTGTCGTGTTTTTTAAGTATCGTTGGCTGATGCACAGGCCGACGACATACTTCTGGAGCGAAGCCGACATGGCTGCTTGGACAACTTTCTTTTCATCTCAACATCCATGAAACGCCAAGTGCCGCCCCTGGCTCCCTTTTAGGTGCGAAGCACCTTAGGACCGCACAATGTCCGTCCGCGTCTGTGCGCATAGCATTTACAATCGCAAAAAATCACACAGGCACCGACAGGATTCGAGCCTGTGTCCGGTAGACCAGACAGAGTTAGTGTCAGTCATCTTACCCATTGGGCTACGACCGTGAGTTGGTACCCGCGAGTCAAACGGCTTACTCCCTCGCCTGTAACGGTGCGGAGTGCCTTAGGACCTCCCAATGTCCGTCCGCGTCCATCCGTGCGCACACCACCTCAAGCGAAAATCAAGCGAAATTCGAGTTGAGGCGTGAGTTGCAATTTCCATTAGGTAATAATCAAGGTGCAACTGATGGCTGAAATCGAATGACGGTCGGGGCGCAAATCGGATGACACTCGGGGAGCAACTTAGATGTCAGTTCGAGTCCCCGTACTCCGCACCCTCGTCATCATCCATGGAGTGGACATGCTGCCATTTTCTTTTCAGTATTTCAGTTCTTACAAATGCAGAACCATCGTTTCATTGTCAGCTACAGAGTAAAAAGAGTAAAAAGCAGGTTGGAAATTATTCATCTCCTGCAACTCTTCACAACCTGCAAATGTTTGTATAAAATGCGGCATGCGTTCAGCCTGATCATCAAATTCGCGGGGGTCTAGCTACAGCCTACCTTGGCCACCCTTTTCACCCGCACGCATGAAAGATTGAATCTGATTAAAGTTCAAATAAGGACGTTTACATTCCTGTATATTTAACGCATAGTAACTATTTATCGAGTATGCTATTCATGGAGTATCGAGTATTGGAGTATGCCAGGGCTGCCTGGAATGTTTATTTTCCGATCAAATGGGCAAATGTCTAGTTGAGGTGAAAATAGCCCCCATAAAAACAGTGTTACGATTGACCAACATTGCCCTCATTTAATGCAGTGTCTTTTTGATGGTGTTTGGAATGGCGCAAGGGCAGCTAGGGCAAAGAGCGCCCATGGCTTTAATGGGCCATAACTAAAGAGCTTCCCGACTTAGCCTTATTTATCCGGACTGCCTTATCTTAATGTTAAAGGGACACTGAAGTGATATGTAAACATTGCGGGATTACTTGCGCAAATTGTAGTCCGGAGTCCCCAGGCCATGTTTCGACCACCCTGGGCGCGTTTACGCGATTTTATTTAGTAGAAAAATTAATTCGAAAATGCTGTCCTCCTCTCTTTACGCTCGCCCATTTTCTGCGGCGTTTTCGTGTGACGTCGAGAGGAGCCGAGCTCGCAATTGGCTGCGCTACTGCACGGCTCCCCGGCCTTCAGACAGTCAGTCGGCCCAGCGTTTCGTCCGCCGGCCGCCGACGGGTCGTCGCAATTCGTTCGCTCAGTTGAAACGAAGCCAGGACACGTTTGTGAATGGAAGAATCTGCCTTTCTTTACTTGGTTAGTTTGTACACTGTATCTAGCTCCAAGTCAAGGTCGCTTCACACAAGCGCTGCACAAGCGCACATGCGATGCTTCGCTGACTGGTACGCCAGTAGGAAAATATAAGGCCTCTTGAAGGCGGGAGAAGAGTCAGCGAAGTCAAAATAGGTACTAAGGAAATAAAATCAACTGATATTTTTACCGTACAGCGTAAAACTAGGGTGCGGGAAGCACTTTTTTGCGCTGGGCGAACAAGCACAGCGGTCAGCAGCACGACTACGCAACTGCGAACGCTTTTCCGTCTACGAAATGCAATTGCTAGACGTGAGATATTGTGGAAACTCGGGCGACGCTTACTGCACGAGCGCAATACAACAAATAGTCCCCTAAGCTGCTTTAAATACCAAAACTAAATAAAAGTGTAAACTGGTTGTACAATATATACCCTATATTACCAAGGCCAGCAGA
The DNA here is from genome assembly GCF_048455015.1 of Haemaphysalis longicornis. NCBI lineage: Eukaryota > Metazoa > Arthropoda > Arachnida > Ixodida > Ixodidae > Haemaphysalis > Haemaphysalis longicornis. The sequence goes on from NW_027526203.1 coordinate 147,082,692, forward strand.
CCCCGGCCCGTGGCCGAGTGGCTTGGGGTGCTAGGTGTGTCACCGTAAGTATTTTGCAAGTCACGAGTTCGAATCCCCGCGGGTACGTGCTTTTTTTTTTTTTGTAAGTTAACTTTTTCGTTTTCCGCCGATGTTTTCTACATTGTGTTCACCTTTTTTGGGCCGCAACGTTCATGGCTCCACGAACTAGTTCACAGAACGCGCGCAGGCTGGCACTCGCGCGCTAGCGCGTTCTCGTTGGCGTGCTGTTGCCATAAGCACCGAGTGCTTGCAGGCAGTGGGCACAGGCCAGAATGAACAGACCCTTGGCCTGGTGCGAACACGCTTTTTACGATACAGGCATGAGGGAGGCAAGCTCGAAATATGGGGGAAAAGCGCATGACATTTGGGCGTCTGCGGGTACGCGGAGGGCGTTCATGTACTGCGTAGGTCTCGGCTAGTGTATGCTACGATTCCAAGCCGTCCTGGGAGGCTTATCTTTATGCATTTTTACAGCTGACAACATGGCAGAAGCGCGGTACGATGATTACTGAGTTATTGAGAATGCCCATCCAACAACGCCACCGGTTGTGTTTTACAGAACCGAAACCGAAACTTGTTTGGTTGCTCACCTTGGGCATCGTCCAATCACGGTGCCCGCTCCTCCTAACGTCACAGCTTTAGTTGTTGCGGCCGCCGCAAACCGCGCATGGTAGTTTTTCTTCTTTCGCGCTTTGTAAAATAATTACCGATTTGTCAACCGGATAAACGATGAAAAGTGTGCTAATTTGAGCCAGTCTACGCAGTGCAAGCAAAAACGGGATCTTGACAAATTCACTTCAGTGTCCCTTTAACTGGACATTATAGCATTCGTTCAAGATGATGTTTGCTTACTTAATTTATATTTTCTTTTTGCTCGGCTACTCCACACCCGCTATCAGAATGGGTGAACGAAATCTTTGAACGAGCCCGGCCGTGGCGGCCACATTTCTGATGGCGGATAAAAGCGAAAACGCCCGTGTATTCGAATTATTGCACGCACGTTAAAGATCCCCAGGCAGTCAAAATTAATTCGGACCCTTAAATACGGCGTGCGTCATAGCCTGTGTGGCATCGGCGCGTTCTTCAAACGCTTTCTCGGTGTGAACCCTAAGCGTCCTTCTGAACCCTAAGCATCCAACCCCCCAGTTTTGAACCCCGGTGTGAACCCTAAGCATCCAAACAAACAAATGGTTGGGTAACACTAAACACCAAAGTGTCAAGCTCGCTCGCAAGGAAATCACTGTCACAGGAGACACGTGAGCATCACATGATCAGCGGCTGGTGAGACAGAATACGTCGAAAGAATAGTATATCGCGGCGATCGTGCTGCTCTCGTGTTCTTCAGTGCGCGACAATGTGACTCGAGTTCGTGTTACCGTGGCTGGTGGTGCCATAGCCGTATCATATTTGAAGTTCCGTTCACGTGGCGGGTAGTGTCTTCACAGTGTCGCATTGCCTGGTCTTTCCAGACTCGCCTTTCGAAGTAGTCGCCTCAGCGTTCGTCGTGTAGCTCCTCGCCATTGTTTCGACGACGGGCGTCATCGAAGTCACGTAGTCCCGTAGCAGATCCATTTTCCCGAAACGGCAGAGCGCCTTTTCGCGTTCGGACATTTTCTGCTACACTCCCAGCTATGAAGCAGCGCAATACTACAAGCACTGTTCACGTAGCTCGGCATGTGCTTTTTATCATAATCAGAAATGAATTGGACACGAGGTTTTCACAGTATTCTGCAATCGGCCATTTGGTGGTTTCAATTTCTGATAATTTCTGCTGCTGCGCATCAGACTAGCGCAATTTCGAATTCACGCACACTCGATCCACTCACGACAAAGCCCTGTGTGTCAGAGCGGCCGCGACTGCTGCCTTAGCTTGTTTAGAGAGAGAGAGAGAGAGAGAGAGAGAGGAGGAGAGGCTGATGTGTTGGCCTCGCCCCGTGGAAAGCGTCCCTAGTCCGGGATGCCTTGACTTCGGCTGGCCGTCCTTGCTCGGGTATCTAGCGGGTTTAGCAACTGAGGTGCGCAAAGGGGTGAGGATAACGCTGCGGTTCCATCTAAGCCATGTTGGCTGCCAGGGGCGGCGTCGGCCTTGAGTGAAAAAAACATCCCGCAGCGCCACCTTGCGCGCCAACTGGAACCGGCTAACGCTGCAGAGAAAATAACATGCTTTTTGTCGAATTGCAATCTGTCTTTTCGACGAAAGTTCTCCTGGCATATAAATTTGCTGCGTGAAAACAAGCACTTGCGAAAATGCAAGCACATGCGTTTGGCATTTTATGTAGTACACAAGTAGGCACGAAACCCGGGCACACTGAAGATTTTCAGAGGTCATCTGAATAACTTGTTCCCTGCTGCCGTATATCGAGATATATATTTGAGGGGCCATCACTTACATTTCCCCACCTTGCAAAGCCATGTACAGAAATTAGTAGAAAAAGAACAAAATGCAGTGCCACCATGAGCCCCACTACCAAACCACAGGCATGTGAAGCACTATAATTACATTGCATGGAAATAAAGATGCAGGATAGAGAATTGAATGAAAGGCCAGGCCACACCAGAGGTACAGTAATTTACGTAATTTCGAGTAATTTCACAGGAGTTTGTTCATCATTACAAAGAGTAATTTTGCAGCATAGTTATGAACAAGCGAAGCTACTGTAGTGATACCGGCCAACCCTCCCGAATTTTCATCGTGCCGTGTTCAGTTTATGTCGTCCGATGTTCCTGCATACTCACCCAGAGGAGGCAGAAATTTTGGGCCACGAGATAAAACTTTGGTGCTGCACGTACATTTGGAAAAGAGAAAAAACAATCACTTCCGCACCTTCATGTGGAGTCATTGATAGTGCAGCTGGCAACACAGCGAACGTCATAGCCCCCCCCCCCCCCCCCCGCCCGGTACTAATAATTTTATTTTGAACAAGCTTGCCCCCTGTAGAATCCGAAAAGTCTTTCATTTCGGTAAAGTGTTTTTGTCAGTGTTTTGATTCTCTGCTATAAGTAACAAGGAACCGCAGACTTGCAATTTTTTTCCATCGAGATGTGTTGTGGGAGTGGATACACCTAGAGTTTCCACCAATCTTTATGTATCACTTCCAGGAGGTCCAAAAAAGTCTCTCTGTACCTGTAATGGCGGGAAGGGTTATTTAGGTTAACATACAGAATGGTTGACTGCTGGGCCAGTTGGTACACATTTATAATGACAGAACACCACAAACTTGATAAGACGAATAGAAGAACACAACACGAGCACTAACAAGTGGAAATTTATTAAAGTGCTCTTTTTTGTAATATTCTGTTGTAGCCAGCAAAACAACCCATGTAATAGACCAGCTGCAGTTGATGAAAGACTACACAGCTCTATGCTTAGGACATCGTTACGTTAATTTATAATCTACATGCAGTAACAAACTGAGAGTCGCTAAGCGTGAGGCAAAATAAGGTAGGAAGTATAAAACACTGTAACACTACTTGAAGAGGGACGTGCAACTTTTAAAGGTGAATCATTTGAAGCTACTTTTTGTCTGTGCAGGCCTGGTTCCCATCTTTACATAGAATATTTTAATAGATATGTTCCAGCTTTTGCATCTTCATAACGTTGTTCCCACTGAAATCAGACTTCATTTTCACTTGTGTGATACTCGGCGAAGCCTATGTTGTCAGCTCAAGGAATACTGTCTGTCTGCAACAAAAACAGTAATGCTGATAAGTCATAGCATAGATGTTCACATGAAAGCACACTTTTCGATCAGCCAGGCATCGATGAGGGTACAGCACCCATGTTTGCCCCTGTCTAAGAGTAACTTGGCCAGCCCAGCCTGTAAACAAATTCGTCACAATTTCTACGTCATCTGAAAACAACAATCCAGAAGCCTGCATGTTGCCTCATACCTACCACCATCACCTAAAGGAGCTTTACTACTTTACACTGGGATCACGGTCACAGCCATTGGCCCTGCGTTCCACGCGAATAAATCAACTAGAGATTTTTGCAAATCAGAATAATGAACCCCTTACATGGTGAAAATGATCCGCTGTCTCAAAATGACCAACCCCAAATTTACCCTATCAGGAGAAAAAACTTGGCAGAAATAAAGAGGCATATGCTAAAGAAGAATCAGTTTAAAAATTTTGAGCGGTATTTAGTGGACGATTTTTCGGAAATGCACTACTTGTGTTTACCGAATAGGTTCCTACAAGATGAATAAACTAGACGTACACAATTCCGAAAATTAGGGTTCCTCGACGGCTGAAACAAAACGATAATGCACAGAGAATAATGCGATAATATAAGTGCTTAACGGGGAGAAAATTCAATTATTCAACCAGAGCTATCCGACAATTACACGGGCCACTCACTTGTTGAGTGAGCCCGATGGCCCAGCCAAGAGGGTAAACGAAACGCTCAACAGATGGTGAAGGCGCACGCTCTACTAATAACACCGCTAAAAGCACAACACCGGCTTGCCCGATCGTCCGGTCTAATCTGATGCAACGAAGCAAGCCCGTGATTTCATTCAATACCCGTTGCGGAAAAAAAAAACATACAGCCAAACAGCCAGTCAGGTAACGAAGATTCCTATCGTATGCTGTTTGTTCAAATATTACATATGAAAAGTCCCCAGTGAAAACATACATTGAATGAAAACCCGCAAACAGTTGCGGGAATACACTCACCGAGTTCGCCCCCACTGGCGCCGTGGCATTGTTCCAACATGCGGACATGACGGTCGTAGAAGAACGGGCCGTGTAGCGCTGCCAGTCGCAAACGGGCTCGCCGCTGCCTCCGCGACTCACTCCGACAAACAATTCGTGTAACAGCAATCCTCGCTTCATCATAGGTGAACCACAGCGGTGAAAAGGCTCGAGTGGCGCAAAACGCGGCCACCGGACCTGTGGATGCCGCCATTTCTCTGTATCCCGTCATGCAACGGAGACATCGCAGGGCACAGGGAGAGATGGCGCGATAAGCATCTCTTATAGGTTACGATGAGTTTTGTAGGTTACAACGTAAAGGTTACATGTCAAATTTTGTTGATGTAACCTAGAAATCATTAACGTAACCTATAAACCGCATTAACTTCACGCTTGTAACCCTTAGAATGGACTGGGATAAAGAAAACACCAAAATGGTTCCATTGCAACCTTTAATCTATAGTTTCTTCCGTTTATAAGTTACAGTATAGGTTACAAGGATTAGAGTGTACCGAGAGGCCCCGCAACCCGGCGCACCATTCACAAATAACTACAAAGACTTGTACTGCACTTACAGAGTCGTGCTGGGTCACTCAAAGGGGAAAAAACCCACCCGGAAGCCGACCCCTCGCTCACGAAGAAGCAAGGAAGTTTTTTCCAGACACCATGTTCTATAGCTTATATATTTTCATCTGGAATCATACATGTACGAATTCAGCGTCTTATCGCTTCCATATTTATCAAATATGCCCGGGTTCGCTATAGGATATATATAGGTCTTGAAAAAGAGAAAACGCACAAAGCGCGCCGCAATAGTACAATAAAGAGTAGGATGCAGAGCAAGAACAATAACATATAGTACGTTTACTCCCGTAGCGGCAATGGTACTTGCCTTCAGCAGAGTAGTCAGTGATTTAGCTGGCACAGACATTTGGAACACATTTGTTATGCAGCTTTGCGGAAAACTGTGAGAAGGAGAGGCAGATGCTTCGGAAACGGAGAGCTTGCATGCAGTCGGGCTATGCCCATGGTACAACAAAAAAAAAGGAGTGTGAGAGAGAGAGAGAGAGAGAGAGAGAGAGAGAGAGAGAGAGAGAGAGAGAGGTCGTATTAACAAAGCACTCAAAATTGCACGACGATGTGGCAACGCACGTGGCGTGGGCTGCTAGTTCAGGCAGTGCGGAAGCATGGACAATCGCGGTTTCAAAAAGAATGGAAAAGTACACAGTAAGACATTTAGTGGGTGGGAAGACGGGTACAGGCATGAAGGACGACTGTATTTTGGGTGTGACCTCCGCACATGGAAACAATAGATACGGTGCACAAAAAGAGCATTTGCACAGTGAGCTAGCAACCGAACAGGAAATAAGTAGGGTCCATAGGTCACAAAGGGTTAAACGTATCTAAGTGGTGGGGGGAACGCGGCCTCCTTCCCAAGGACAAATCGCAGTGTTGAGCGGCATCAGCCTAATAAAGCTGCTGTATTTGGAGAGTTTCTGCGAATTCTGATGGGAAACTCACGGGTATAATTAATGAACAATGTAATAAAAATGTCGAGGTCGCCAATTTTAAATCGAGGGATAAGTACGTTAGTTTTCCGTACTATCGTTAATACCAAGCGTCGCTGACCCAAACTTATAAATGAGATAAGATTTCCGAACCTCATGGTGGTGGTGGGTTTTAAAAGCGGATTCCAAAATTGTTGCTTTAACATGTTCAAATCAATGACCGGGACCGTTCACATGTCTTGACATGGGGCAAATAAGGACACCTTTTTGCATGCGAGCGGTGGTTATTGAACCGTATCCGAAAGGGCGTGCACCTGTTCCGTACGTTCCCGGAATCAGCGAGACCCTTTCCCGTGTCATGCGCGCGTAAGGCGTCCAGATAGCGCACGTGCTTACTCGCAAGCTGAAGGATGCCCTGGTCAATGTAAAAGACAAATTACCGAAGGAAAAATTCGCAGAGGTGGTATACTCCGTCCCTTGTGGCGATTGCGAGTACAGCTACATAGGAGAGACCGGCAACTTCGAAAAACGGATAAAACAACATGACTACGACGTCGGAAACCACCACGTGGCTTCAAACGCTCTGGCTGAGCATGCTGACACTTCGGGCCACGAGATAAACTGGGGGGCGGCACGCCTTCTTGCAAAAGAGAAGAACCTGACGTCACGACTTCATCTGGAATCATTGATCATACAGACAACGGAGCGAACATTGAATCGAACGCAGGGCAATCTGCCTCCAGTTTACTCCCACTGCCTACGTCCTATTCTTATACGTACACAGAACGCGGTCTGATGTACTGACGAATTCATTGTGAACAAGGCTCCCGTGTGGCAGCCGGAACGTCTTTTATTATACGAAATATATTTTGGTCGGTGTTTTAATCCCCCTTGTATCATGACGTGGGCCCCGACATGACGGGCTTCCGTCCAACTATAGATTTCATTCAGCCCTCGTCAAAGAATGTCTGAAGAATATCTGAAGAAGTTGTTTCAGCCTTCTTAATTAGCGCTGTTTTGTGCAATATCTGGTGCGTTGATCGATTTCTGTCCCCCCGGTAGGGCCGGAAAGCGACTACATCCCAATAAATTAAAAGCTTTGTGAGAAGCTGCTTTCTAGGTCTATTTAAACATTTTTATTAATTGTTAATAGCGACAGTGAAACGCTCACGTCTGCTAACTAGCAACGGAAGATACGATCAGAAACTAAACATAGAGTTTTACAATAATAGAAAGAAGCCAGAAAAATCGGCAGAAAAGTACGTTACCAGCCACCTTCAGGTTTACATTCGCGTATAGTAGACGTCCAAAGCGCTGAGCATATCATCTCAGCCGAACGCGCATTTTGGTAGCCAGTTTTTGCAGTGCAACAGAATACTCTTTTTTATGAGCTAACTGTGTACAAGTCCGGGAAATGTAGAAACTAACGTCCTTCCGTTCATGCTATTTTTATAATCGTCGTTTTAAGATCAGACGCAACTTGCATCGACAAATTGCAGACAGTGTTAAACTGATATGAATATGGGCATACATGAATACTAACATGGTACTCTTTCCAGTTTGCACTTGCTTGACGAACGCACCAACATTTGCTGTGCTGTTCTGCGGGTCACCGCGTGCCTCAGACACGTAAAAATACGCTTCGTTTGGCAAACTTTCACTCACTTTCTTTCATGCCAACAAAACTATTCAAATCTAACTATTCACTCGCTAAAATTCACTTATTTTGATATTGTTTCCCGACGTCAATTCCTACCGGAAAGAAGGCTTTTGGGCAACCCTTCTACCACCGGACAACAGCACGAGCGGCATGAGCTTTTAGGGGCGAAGCTCCTCCTGCTGGGGCCCTGTCCCGTCCCTCGTTGCTGCCATACACGGCGGAATGATGATGATTGTGGTAGGATCCCCCTAGGGATTGGCCAACCAAAGATTGGCCGAAGAGGTCAAAACGTTCAACGCGTTCGTTGCTACCCAACAAGGAGAGAAGAAGAGGTTGTCGTTCGTCGCCTGCGAGCTCAAGACACGCACCGCGGGTACGCGACACAAGACGCTCTAAAGAAGGCGATGGCCAAGGTGGCTAAAATGTCACACACCGAATTCGCCAACTTACCCATGGAGATTCTCGTCGTCCCAAACAAGCCCTACATAATCACCACAAACATCGACGTCGTCGACGGGGTTGTCAACGGAGCGGTGGAAAGTCTCAAGCTTTGCGAGTGAGGAGTGGTGGTCTTGACGCGGCGGCGCCCGGTTTCGATCCCATGACTCTCTGGCCGCGACGGCAGGTAGGTGGCGCAATTCCCACTGCGCTACAAACCGAGACGCGAGCATGGCTACGAACGCGCCTCATGTCCTTCACTCATTCCGATGGTGCGCGCCGTCAAACAGACCTATAAAAGTGTTTCAGGGTTTCACCGATCAGCATTTCAGTTTCGCCCCTCTCATCATCATACACTTCGTGGAGATGGCGGGATTTTTTTAAGTATCGCACGGCGCCTGTATTAGAGAGTACACCACTAAGTCATCTCTACGGTGGCCAAACCCAGTGAGGCCATACGTGATACATTGTTCGCTAGTTGGCAACTATCACAAATTAGGGTCACCACAACGTCACAACTGCTCTTTACGAGTCACCTTTCAGCTCGAGTGATACATGAAACATGAACAGTCAAACAAGAACTGCTCAAGCCAGACACGAAAAGCTGTAGATACTGTTTCGAGAATGATGTAGTGAAACCTCATCGTCGCCGCCTGAGAGATCATGGGGCTATGTGCCCGCGCCATGCCGGCTATGCGCCTAGCGCTGACAGGGAACGAAGAGGAAGACGAGGATTGGTCTCTCACTCGTATTGCACATGCGTACTCGTTCTTCCAACCAGAGGGGACAGGATACGGTGCAAGAAACCACAAAGCCTGTGAAGGGGCGAACGGGTATAGTCGACAAATGGGCGCAGGGGCACATCGGGCTTGTGAATTTTCGGGAGGCCGTATATAGCAGGGGCAGAACCATTGTGACAAAGAAGCGAATAATAGAGCCACTTGTGTTGCGGGAAAACGAACCGGAAAACATCGCACAACAGCTTCTGGAACTCCTTTTGAAGTTTTGCAGTGGGATCACGGGCCAGGCGGGTGTACGTGCTTTCGTCTTCAATTAAGGAAAGCATCTTGTCAGCGTAGTCAGCCCTGTTCAGAAGTACAGCGGCGTTCCCTTTGTCGGCCGGGCGGACGACAATGTCGGGGTTATTGCGCAAACTCTTAGCTGCTCTCTGTTCTTCTGAAGACAGCGGGGAGCGTGACAGCGCGGGTTCGAGCCTCTTCTCGACGGCAGGGATCGACTTGGCAGACTGCTGCCTCCATGGCACACAACAACTTCCTCGCGTCAGGTGCAGGCCCAGTGTTAAAGTTCAGACCTAGGCTCAGTACCGAGACTTCGGCCTGGTTTGGTTGATACGAGGACAAGTTGTGCACGGTACGTATTCGTATCACGCGTAGTCTTTTTTTTTAAACCTTATTTCATGCCATGCACCATCACGACCTGGCCTTTTACACCAGCCATCCTCATTGTCGTTTACTGATTTTACTTTTGTTTTGTTAAACGATTTTAGAGTTTACCTTTAGATCCTTCATACCTAACCACTGTTTTGGCGCTCTTTGCCCTCGTTGGCCTTGCGCCATTAAACGCCAACATCATCGTCATTTCACTGACACTGGAGATCAAAGAAGGCTAACACACACGGCGGCACTGTACACGCAGTGCAGAAGGCGGTGCATAAAAGACAAGTGAGCCTCCAGTTCCCTCGTAGTTGCATGCTCTCAGCACTGAACAGAGAGCAAATGGCCACGCAAGGAACAGGGGCGAGGAAGATTTGTGTCTCGTCATGCTGTGTGAAGCTCCCCGCGTAATTTAGGATGCATAATGTCCTTCGTTAGTCGCGTGGTAGCATCTTACAGGGTAACCTTGATAAAAACGCCACGATGACTAGCGTGACCGGCGACTGTGTCTTCCCTAACGTTTGTGCCTTTTCCTCGCGTGGCTTATTTGTACCTGTTATCTTGGTAAACAGGCAACATTTCGGATTTTTGCAAATGGCGATGAAACCGTTTGGGGGTAGAGGCATGCAGCGTTGCTGTAAAAGTTAAAAGTCTTTTGTCTTTGAAGCACGAAGCGCGATGCGTAAACGGGTGTCCCGGTTTTTTTAGCATGCGTTACGCTCCAGCGCGTAGCGTAAATGAGTTTCCCGGTGTTTTAGTACCGTGACTACATGAGACAACGATTACGTCGACGACGATAGGAGACGCCAACAGCACCAGCTCCTAAGGGGCTTCGCCCCTAAGATACCAAGTGTGTTGTTCGCGCGCATTTCCCCACAAGCGCAGCCCATTGCCCAATAATCTACGCCCCATCCGAGAAGTGCAAGAGCACGTAGGCTAAGAATGACTACTCTTCGGGCTCACACCCGCAATGGTGGCTCAGTGGCTAAGGCGCATTGCTGCTGAGCACGCGGGCGCGGGTTCGTCTCCCGGTCGCGGCGGCCATTTTTCTGATGCAGGCGACAAGCAAAAAACGCCCGTGTGTACGAGATTTCGGCGCAGGTTAAAGATCCCGAGGTGGTCAAAATTAATCCGGAGCCCTCCGCTACGCCACTTCTCATCGCCTGCGTGCGTCATCGCATTAAAACCCTACAATCAATCAAATAAAAAAAATCTTTGTGCTCATCCTAACAGAGCTTTCGCATGCGAAACTTCTTGAGCTTATTACTAAACCCAAAAGGGTCGTTTTGTTTTGCCGTCATGAAGATCACAAATCCGAAAATTATACTTAGGAGTGAGTCACACAACACGCAGCAATGAACAGAGCGAACAAACAGCAAATTAAAAGAATGGGGAAAATAATGGGGAAATTAACGTATTATTCGTCTCCTGTATTATGCACAACCCACAAATGTCACGTATAAAAGCCGGCAAGTGGGCCGTCAAATCGGAAGGAAAATTGCGGATTGGTCCTTGTTGGGCCTTGTTCTCACTCCCTTAGGACGTATCACCATCGTCTCACTACGTGCACTATTCAAGTCTTGATGTCCGCACGCACGCACGAAGGTTTCAAAGTGCTTAAACCTGAGATAAAAGCTTTTTGATTACCTATAAATTCATGCGATGGTAAATATTGAATTTCAGTACCGAAGCATGACAGCGCCGGCCCGAATACATCACGGCACCTTAAAATGGCAAATGCAATGGTGAAAGCGAGACAATTAGTGATGTCAATTGCAATATTCTAAGCCAATGTCGCTTGAATGAGCCATAACATCTTTCTAAATAAGATTTATTTATCGGTATTGTCTTGCCTTTATATTAAATAGACAATACAGCTTTACTTCAAAACAAACGTTGATTTCGTTATATGATGCTCTTTTCGGTCGGTTACTATACACTTGCTAGCAGAATCGGCGAGAAAGCCCTTTAAACGAGTTCTTGGTGGGAACACAAAGCGTCGTGTCGTTTATTTGCTTCGTTGGGCTACGCTCAACACCAAAGTGTCAAGCACGCTCGCAAGAAGATCACAATCACAGGAAACACGTGAGCACCAGTAGATCTGTAGTCGGGGAGGCAGAATCAACTTCTAAAATAAAAGCATCACAGAAGGGAGAAGTAGGCCCAAGAACGAACGTTCAAAGAGTAGTAGATCGCCGCGATTGTGCTGCTCTCGTGTTCTTCCATGTGCGACAATGTGACTCGAGTTCGTGTTACCGTGGCTGATAGTGCCATAGCCGTATCATATTTGAACTCCGGTTCACGTGGCGGGTGGTGTCTTCGCAGCGTCACATTGCCAGGTCTCTCCTGAATCAGCCTTGGAAACAGTCGCGTCCGCTTTCGTCATGTAGCTACTGGTCATTGTTTCGACGACGTCCGTCATCGAAGTCACGTAGTCCCGTAGCAGCTCCATTTCCCGGAAACAGGAGACCATTTTCTCGCGTTCGGCCAACAATTCCTGCCTCAGCCGCCGTTCCGAAGCAGCGCAGTACTCGAAGCACTGGTCCCGTAGTTTGCCCTGTGCTGTTTCCATACGCTGTAATAAATTGGAAATGAGGTTCTGACAGTCTTCCCCGCAATCGGCCCTTTGGTGGTTCATAATTTTTGTACTTTCTTCTTCTCCAAAAAAGACTGCCGCTCCTTGGAGTCCAGTTGCACCCGAAGTACTGGCGGTCAAATCGTTGTGAGCTGGCGCTGCTGCTGCTGCTCCCTTGGCGGGTTCAGCGTGTTCGTTTCCATTAAGGTGGTGGAAGCTGTGAGGGTAACACTGAAGCTGATTCCGGCCTCGAGCAAAGTAATTTTGGCTAAAAGACGGAAGTTCTCCCTTAAAACCAGCCGTTTGAGGGCACTGTGCGTACACGTGCTCCGGGGATGCGTACCCCTCTTCGCAAGGACGGCCTATGTTCGAAAGCTTTTCCTCATTTTTTTTCTTGTACATTTCAAGCTCTCGCTTCAAGGTTGCGATTTCTACTTCTTGCATATTTATCCTCCTCTGAAGATCTTCGATGCATCTGTTTTTAACGTCAATTATGTGACTCAGCTCCGGTGCTCCAAAGTCACACTGGACAGCGGCGTTTACACGGTCAGGCTCTTGTCTCACGCTCAGCTGTAGACCAGTGAAGTTTTGAAAACGGGCTGGGAGAGTTTCCAGGCGGTCTTTGACGCCTACAACAAAGAATTCTTCGTCCTGCGTGGCTTCGGAAAGCGTGCTAGGAGGTTGTGCTTGGGAAATCTGCAGGGATGAAGCAGGAGATTTGAGGGAGCTTGGAAAGTCGGTACATTCCCGTATGCTGTCCATGCTATCGTAGTCGTGAAACGAGACTGCTAAGCTGCATACAGCACCAGAAAAAGTCCTTGGCGCGTCGTGCCGGCTTACCTTCGAGTTCTTGATCCTAATCCTGGGTCATTGTTTTTCTAGTTGCGTGAAAGACATTCCGGGTTACTTGATTATTTCCTTCTTCTTGCTTTTCACACGATCCGTAAATCAAAAAGATGGGCAGAAACTGGTTCGGGCACAACGCTCATTTGACTTCCCTGGCTAAGGAGCGAAATGTTCGCTTAAAAAACTTAGGCAATTCGTGTCTACGCGCGCAGCTGAATACGGAGCCAGTCCATCTGTGAGCGCACAGATCCCACAGAAATGTTCAGACACACGTTGGTATGCCCACTCTTATAGCTGCAAAAACGCGTTTCACATTAACGTCACTGCCTGCGCACAAGAACATGCGTCCCATTTCCAACTGATTTCAGAGCCTGTCTAAAGGGTTTCCAACACCGGCACTTTCGAACGCATTTTAGAACAACCACTCACTCAAGAAGACTGATGTAGTTGCTCTTCGTCGTCTTGCGATTCTTTTGTAGTCTTCAAAGAAAACATACGCTTGCAAGTATCCTTCAATGTGCATATCACAGCAGCACCAGGGTGTTCCGCGCCTCGAACTCGTCACAAATGAGACGCACTGAAAATGAAGCTAGCGCTGACGAACGCATCTGTGTCACCGCCACCCCCGATAAGGAAGAACACCCCTATCAGCGCACAAAGGGCGCTTATCGCTTTCTATCTTTGTTGGTCCATGAATAACACTCCTGCGACGAGTGTTGACGGGGTCCCCGCAGAAGAAACTAAGTTCACACGATATGACGCTTGTGTGTCGGTGCTCCCTACTGCCGCTACTGTTCACAGGGCAACGCCTTCAAACGTCCGCTGCCTATCTTCATCGCTGTGAACACTGTACTCTGAAAATGTTCACTTTTATCCCGGGGAAACCTCTTGTAGAATTAGGGAGCCTTGGAGATGTTAGTTCATGTTACGGTATTTAACGTTGTTTATGTGCGCATGAAAATGTCGGTGTTATGGGTGGATTCTTTTTTTTCTTGGAAACGACTTTTTGATTTATTTTGCGTAGCTTTATTTTGGTATTTTCTATCGAGCCCAATCGAAATTTTATTCCCCAGCATTCTTCAAGGTTTTGCGGTGTTTCCAGCAATTTTCGCGAAGCAGCCAATGAAGCCAGACCGAAGACATATGAGTAAAACTTACTGGTGAGAACCACAGGACCTTGTCGGGGCAATATTGATTTGGCACCTCACGGCAAATGACTGGATAGAGTTCAGAAGCATTTCGGGGGCTTTTGCTGAGCGTCATCTTACCGTAAATGTTTGTGCGGCGTTGCTGGATACAGTACGGCGTATCTGCGCAGATTCAGTAGTGTTTTGGTTCCGTGGTGTATCTGCGTGTATATCTTTATTAGCCTAACGCTTTGAATGGCTTATTGAGCGAATAAACCTGCGTCCGGCGTCCGTAAGCAAAACGCCCCTTCTCTAGAAGAACGAACCATGCTATATCACTAGACTTTTCACAGTATGCTCTGCCAAAAAAAGCCAGCGTCCGGCATCGGCGTCCCTAATAGGAAACCGGCCCCTACACAGGAATCAAAACAACGCAATGGACGGAACTCAGTAAGGAAGCGACACACTTGCGTTAATGTACCGCCTTGTGTACCGAACCTTGGACTTTTAAGGACGGTAGTCTTTCTTGGGCTACTTAAACCCTGAAATTTTGGTCTGTCTGTATGTCTGTCTGTCTGTCCGTCTGTCTGTCGGTAACTCGATTCAGCCACCCGGCCAAAGTAAAATGCTTACTGCGCAATAGTCTTATATACTCACAGCCAAATGTAAACGTCTAAGCCCGGTTTATATGTTCATACTTGTAAACTTTGTGGAACAAAAACAAGACATTACGCAAATATAAGACAGGAAATTAGTACACAAGGGATATTTACAGTGTTCCTTAATTAAAAAATTCCTGGATGTTTGGTTTTTCGATAGCAAATGATATTCTACATCTACTGCAGAACAACGCGTACCACCTGCTGTTGCCCGCGCCACCTCCTGGCGGCATATGAGAAATCACGCGGCAACAGCAAAGAAAGGTTCCACTAGCTAGGTTTCACGTTCTGCTTGGAACGCAAGTGGAGTACGGCCACGTGGTTCTATAGACCCTGTAGTCGGCCGCATCGACTCACGCGCGTCTCCGACGTACTGCAGCGCTGGCATCTAGGAACCCGGCCTGTGGCAGTGGAACGCGGTAAATTGAAATCGCCTTGAGGAAACCTTTAGTGTGTTTACCTTGGGATGAGTGCGACGGAACAGGAACAGCATGAGAGGTGAGCGGGAAAGCGAAGGGGGGCATTTCTTTGGCAAATGTCTATAAAGACTATCGTCTTTTGACGACATTTGCAACGAAAGGAGCAGATACGCGGCCAATTTTTTTCTTAAGCGTCCATTGGTTCCCATTTCACGAAAATATGTGTGTATGAACTGGCATCTAACATGCATTTTTGTTAGTGCATTTACCAGACAGCTTTCACTGATGTATCCGCACCCTGTAAACTAGTCTGTCGCATGCGACTTGCCTTTTGCGCTTTTCAAGAGAAGCAAGGTCACCACACGCTGTCATCAACATACAGTTCTGTTTCACCAGCACAAATACCGGTGCCCCGAATTTCACAGCAATGAACATAAAACTGGTTCAGGAGTACCGTAGACAAAACACTGTGCACAAAACATTCAACGAAAGCGCACGTATACTTTTGGTGAAGCTTGCGGTACATTTCTGGCTGCACAAATATACTCTTGCGTGAAATACCGGCCGAAATAATTTATAAAAACTTGTTAATCGCTGTGCTTGCATTTATTCATGTCAACTAATTAAAAACATAATTTTAGTTTACCACCTATGGAACACCTTGATGCCGACCTCCATTCTAGTACTGGTAGCCAGTGTTCTGTGTCGCTGGCGACTGGACATTCGAGGTAATAAAGTATCAGGCCGAAATGTTGTCGTGGTTGGTATAGAATGTAGAATGCTGCAGAGATATAGGCAAACTTCCGTCCCAAGGAAACATGGGTTTACTAGATGACAGCTTCCTAAGGAATCATGGCCTATCACGTGAGAAAAACTGGGACCTAATTTCCTGAAACAAAACCGAGGATAAAAATTAGAATACATAAACCAAAACAGGTCCATGAAAGTAGCTGCATGCGCACCGCAGATCGGGCGCACACACGAAAAATTTGCTACTTTTCACGGGTACACGAAAACCGGTCTGCAGCGGCTGTGTACAATAACTAGCCGCTCTACATATCGTTGTGGAATAATAATTTTGTGTTGTAGACATACGTAGAGACAGGAAAGAACACTATATTCCTGCCGCTCCACAAATCCCCGCAAACACTTACACATCAGCCTTTGACCAGTTTAAAAAAAGGGCGTTAGAGAACTTGTCCGATGTTCAATTTTGGCGCCCAATTTTATATTATAGCTGTAGCTGGATTGAACGTAGTTCAGAAAACTTCGCAATTTTTCGCTACATGCTGGTTATTGTTACATGCAGATTGCGAGTTAATAATGCTTGCCGTAATGAAGCGGATACGAAGCCAAAATGCTAGACATAAATGAAGATGGTCACCCTTCATAGATTTATTTCACATCGAAAAAGATCGTGAGTTTCGCCTGCTGCTTTCGCACGATCATGCGCACTCGACGGCGTTCCATGAAAGCAAGGTCACTTACCCTGTATTAAAAAACGTAACTTAAATATGACTTTTGCCTTTTGGCACTTTTCGGCGCCTTCACCCGTTTCAAGAACCAAACATATATGCCGAAATGGGGTCTTTTTGCGAACTTGATGCTCTGTACGCACTCAGCATTGTATAGAGGGCACTGTACTGTAGAGTACTGTACCATGCGGCGACGTTCTGCTTTCTCGCCGGCGGCGATGGCACTTAAAATTGTGCGCTTGTCTTGAAAAGACACGACTTTTTGTTTTCTGGTAAAGGAGCTCATCCCCGATGAACCGATACCACAGATAGCAATGGAGACCCGCGACTGCACACTGACAGGAGGGCCTAGCACCTCGAAATTTTAGTGTCGAACACAAACCGCACTCACACTTGAGAACGGACGGTAATTCTAGGTGCGGACGAGAAAAAACGTTACGTGTAGTTGCTCTTGCTGCCTGGTGTGCTGTCCGATATACAAGCAAAACCAGGGGCGGTATTCTCGAGTTTTGTCCCTTTTGCGTCCCTTTCAAAAGTGTCCCTTTTGGCAAGCCCTGATTGGCTAAAAGCAAACAACCGGAAGTGACGTAACGCAAGCGCGGCAAACCTACTGCCAACGCTCACTGCTTAGCCGGAAGTACGTCACGAGGAAGGGGCGCAAAAGGGACGTTTTCAAAAGGGGCAGTTCGGAGAATACCGCCCCAGAAGGGGATGCTACGTTAGCCGAGGGATGGCACTAGCCGGTCCGTTCATCATGATAATCAAAATGAGTGTCGTTTTCAGGAGATTCCAGACCTTTTCGTTACTGCTGGCTAGTTAAAGTAGTGCAAGTATTCGCTAATTTAGTTCACTTCTCCAGCCGATTTTTGAGTAAACGAGCAAAAACCAATCACTTATCAGATTGCAGACTTCATTACATCAAGGTTAACCGCCACAACGTTTCGCTGCATACAGGTCGCAAACACGTGGGCTTCAATGCGCCTAACAATGGGGAATTTAAGAACATTGTTAAATACAGGAATTCGTTGCATAGAGGTTCGTTACGTCCAGGTTTAACTGTACACGTAACCCTAGCCCGAACAGCAGACTTCAGAAGCAACGGATGGTGTATGCGCCTCCAGGAATGTATCCTGAGATCTAAATATTTTACAAACGTAGGTACATGTACGAAAACACACCGAGGGTTTTTAAATCACAGCTTTATATGGCTAGGCGAAAGGAAAATCTCCCAGTCCAGCGCACTCAGAAACCTCTCCCGGCGCAACCCCCCGCACGTGCGTGAGCAAACCAAGTTGGAGAGAAGTTACAACTAAGGGGAAAGAGATTGGCTGCATTTATCGCAGCGGAGTGCGGGGCGCCTTAAGCTACTGCGTGAATCACAGCTCAAGCAATAACTGCGGGCGGGGCGGAGGAAGCAGCGTCAACGTGGTGACACGAAAGACCGGCCCCGCGTTGCTTCGCAATAAGTAGGCCACGAGTCATGCGTACAACATCGGCCGCACATCACAGCTTCACTCGTTAACAATTCGTACAGAGTGCCTGGGCGCATTTTTTGCGTCTTACTTTGTTTTATGAATAGCCGTTTACATCAATGGCGATTAATTTTTTTTGCAGCGTTCCAGCCTGATGATGTCCTTTGGTGATGATTGGTTATGGGTTTTAATGGCGTAAAGTGAACGAGGGTAAAGAGCGCCGTGATGATGTGCTTTGAATGTGGAAGCATCGTGGCTTCGCCTGGAGATATTTATCAAATACTTTTTTTACTTCTACACCGCAATGGCGCCTCTTTCTTTGTTTTCGTCTCTTCGCCTTTTTTCTCTCTTCGCGGTACTTCCTCGCCTCGCCAGATTCAGCCTTGTTGACTTATTTGCGTAGTAGACCGCGCTTAGCCGGCCCAGAAACTGGTGATAACTCCCACGTAGACGAACTTCCCAACCAAAGTATAGGCTGTTTCGGAATAAATAAATAATTCATTAATTAAATAACACAGCAAAAATCAGTCTAATATACAGAGAGGTTACACTTCGCACTACTCCTTCCCCAAAAGCAGCGTTTTCCGTGGCGTGGGTGCAGCTGTTGTCATGTGCACTTTCTTCCCGTTGGCTGTGCCGTCCCATGTTCAATGGTGCAACCCAATGCCCAATGGGGCACTACGCGTACCATAAGTGAGGCAGAAATTGAAGCAGCGGCGACGCAGGGGTAGAGCTCTCGTGTCGTTTATTTGAGGCCTGCTTTTGATTCCCAGCCAGACCAAATTGCACCCTATTTTTCTCAGAGATTGACTAACTTTGTTGACAATAGCCTTCTTGAGAAGTTCGACGCCTATCCGAGCATTTTGATGTGTTTTTACTTTTTCACCTTCGGCTTTCGTTGGAACCATTGCTCGGCCACGCCGCCGAATGCGAATATTCGTGCGAATATTCTTGCGTGTAATGCCTTCCCATTATATTCCTTTCACATATACCTTAACATTCTTTCCGTACTAAAGGGCTTCGGTGGACTACTTTTTGGCGCTCCTTTGGGCCGCTTACCCTTGCTCCCTAAAATCTCATCGTTACGCCACCGCCTTTTTGTGGCGTCCTGTTTTCTGTTTCGCCATTGTGTTGCCTTACCCCGGAAACAATGGCTGTAATTCATAAATTCCGTGATCGGCGTACCTACCCGATGCCGAAGAAGGGCGCGGCATTCTCGCTCACCGCGACGCTTAGAGGGCTAGTCGGCGTCAAAAGCTTTCCTTGCTGGTTTTTGGCACAGTGGATTACGCATGTTGTTAATAGTTGCCTCTGTCTTTTTTTCAACAATGTTTTGCCGTCACCGTTAGTGGAAGGCAAGCAAACAGAACTTTCCATTTGCGTAGGGTCATTGATGTAGAACGGAACACCCTTATGGAGTATTTCTTTACAGATGGTATGGGCCGATTTATTAGAATATAAGTAGATTTAAACTAAATAAAACCTTCGACACCACGTGGGCGTATCAGTCATAAAATTTCATTAGTAGCACCTAATCCATTTTCATATTTTTGCCAAAATATACTTCCGGTTGTGGGAATGTGCGTGTGTGGACACTTTTACCACATACGTAAAGAAATTGTAGTCCATCTAAGCCTACCCAATTCCCTCCCCCACCACCCCTGTCTGGAAATGAACCTAGAGACTTCCCTTCTGATACAAGTGTTCCTACACCTCCTCCTTCTGATTTAACGAATGCGAAAGCATTAGTGATGAATCAAACGAACGGGATACATCGGTACTGTGTGCGTCCCCATGTAGTGCTGGGGGATGACATCGTGCCGGGATTGATTCGCCTTGCACCTTGTGCGGCTTGCGCGCCATCTGTGGGGGCAGTGCTGTAGGAGTGCCGTTGCTCCACGGCTGCTGTTTAGGCAGACGCCTCCTAACCCATCGCACTTGCTTGAGCTTCACTGCCACACCTACTGGCTCTCAGTTTCTGCTGTGTCCACCTTTCACGTCCCTTGGCGCTGAGTTGGCCGAAGGATCTTTCCCGCGTTCCGCCACTGCTGCTCCTCTTCAGCGGGCCGTTGACTTAGGTGGCCATGTTTCACGGTTGCTCTTGATGTAGATCGTTTGAGAGTCCATAACCGCATACGCCACACCGAGGAAATACCAAAAAAATGTGTCGCGGGAACGTAGCGTGCTCATTTTGAGAGCCATCATGAGGTGGTGCCTGCAGTGGCGCAAACCACCCTTCTTCATATCGCCATCAACGGTACGTGCCCAGTAGTGCCACCACATCCTCTTATTGTTACCATTGTGCTTTTCGGTCTGCGTCTTTTGCTTCCTTGTTGTAAGACCTTAGTCCCAGGCCGGGAGACTCTGGGCCATGTTGGTAAGACGAGAGAGAAGTGAGGTACGCGGATTTCGTATTGTTGAGGCAACGCCGCCTGTATAAACATTGCCTAACGCGTCGCACACTTTTCAATGGGAAGGGTAGGGACGCTTAGTTCAGGCACTCATCCGCTATACGGTGCTCGCCGGCAGGCATCTCGCCTTACGCCAGTGCTCGTGAATCGCGAACGCTGCACCCGCTTGTACGACGTGTGCCTGTCAGCTTGCGTTATTGGGTTTGAAGAGGCGTTTCGCTCACATCTTAGCCATGACGGGGCGCTAGTTCTGGGGCACACTGGGGATCTCGTTCAACGTGTCGCTTGTTTCATACTTGCTGCCTTATTCCAAAGATAACTGATGGAGGTCGAACTGAAATAGTGTAAGAAAATATTAATTTCCGGGTAGACAAATAGCGAACAGAAAAATGATATTTTCGAATGGTGCAGCCATTATTTTACTGATATTTTCCTCTCTGGAGGATTTTGGGAAGAAAAAAATTGCGTGCACATTTTTTTGTTTAGGTGCTCACTTCTACCGTTACTTTCCAAAAATATCACGTGCTTGTAAATTTCAGAAGATTACAGAAAACCAAAGGGTAAAGGAAGGAAAAAGAAGCGCCACGCTGTCCGGGCGCTTCTACTGTAGATTCCTCAATTTTAAAAGTGTGTACCGAAACGGAGTGCGAACAGCCAGGACAAAAGACCGAAACGCAAAGGGGAGATGCTCCACTCAGAAAATTTCTGGGCCCATGATCCAAGTAGATAAGCGCGCAAAGCCGGTATCAGTGCGCGGAAGCACAAGTGATTTTGCTCTGTGGCAAAGGCGGTTTTATCAGCGACCGACCAAGACAGACAGGCATAGTGATAAAAAAGAAGGCGTAGGAGCGCCGCCTGAGGAACGCTAGACAAGCTGTCAACTATTTGACATAGTTGACAGATATGGCAATCTGCGCTTGAAGTTCAAACACGATTTGCAACGGCCCATGCGGCGGCAGCGACGCGCTTCGAGGTAACGGCACAGTTGCGTGCGCCGCCGTGCGTTCGCTGATCACGCGGTTGACGCGGTCACTTCCTGAGACGCAGCAGATATGCGCCGTGACTGAGGAGACTATCGCATTAGGGAGTATAGTAATCTACCGTGCTTTTTTCATGAGAAATCAGCTATGGGCCTCGTGCGCTTGTATGGTGGCGCCACTGATTTGCAGTGTTCAGCGCCATCTTGCGGGCAACGGAGGCATAATTTCCGAAGTCCGCGAGCAAACGACGTCCGGAGGATAGTATTCCGCGCAGTACGATTATTAGAAGAGAAAGAAGAAATGACCGCTATTCTGTTGCCATGCGATACGAACAGCCAATCCGTACTTTATTAAATAGAATATGGTTCGCAAAGGCGACAGGAAAGCGATGCATCACACAAAAAACAGTTTTATACAAGCGCGGGATTGTCTCCGCGCAGCGCGCGGTCACGCTGTCATTTCGCAACGGCTTCCACTGAACACCAGCAACGCCGCCCAAATAAAAGATAACAATAAAAAGACGGACGCCCGCGATGTTACCAAGAGAACGAGAGGAGTGCAGGAGTGTGCGTCTGTGTGTGCATCGCCTCCCGGAAGCGATAATGTATGTGTGAGGGAGGGTGTGATCGCTCCGCCAGTGGAAAATTTTTTGTGGGGCCGCCGGCCCCCGAAGAGCATGAAATAACGGCATAACGTCCCAACGACGCTAGCAACGCCTTGGAGTTGGTTGCTGTGGTCGCTTTGGTGGATTTGATTTATTGAGCCTTAGATCAGAACGGCTGGGTTAGAACTGATGGCATAACCAAGCAGTTGGCGGACAGCTTATTGTGAGGAGAAGACCGACTATACACGACTTCATGGTGCTTGAAGAAGCGAATTTCTCCCGTGTATACGCTCCACTGTGCCTTGTACATGTCAGGAAGTGATTTGATGTGTTGTGTGTGCGAAATCGCGGCGAAAGGTTTGTGTGTATATTGCGACACCAAGGATAAGCGGCTTCAAGAGCCCGAAGATTCAGGTTTGTAGAGGCAGGTATTTGAAAATGCCAACTGCTTGAGTAAACTCTACCTCAAACTGCTGAAACTACGATGAGTTCGTTGGATGGGCTCATAAAAATATCGCAATGCTTTTTGAAGTGCTTTCGTAGGTTTGTAAATGCGTACTTAATATACGAATAATTTTGGACGTAGATGCGCGAGACGAGGCTTTCATGAAAGCCTCTGGACGTTTATTTACCTTGTTTATCGCTCGACATAGACACGGGCACAGATATGGTAGATCGCACAACAGGAGCTTTAATTGTGCACGAATGATTCCTCTCGCATTCGGAGTGCCCTTGATAAAATAAGACCATTTTGAATAAGGGAGAATGTTTAAAAGCTGACAGAGTTGTACGTGATGTTTTTGCGTGACTACGCTGGCATGACTACATGCCAGCGTGAATAGTTGGGCTGGTGCAAGTTTTATTTGTCAGCAAAAATAGTTTGCGCAACAAGCCCCACTTGAACTCGTTTTTCAAACGCAAACTACAAGTTGTACATGTTTGAGATATTTGAGAGTCCTTTCAATAAAATTGTAGATGCGAGTCTCCGAATTGTGGCTGGTTTGTGTCCATCTGTTTACGGTTGTGTCGCAGTGTAGCGTGAATATTTACGTTTCTGTTTTCATTTTAAAGCTTCATATTTTGCTGGTATGACTACGTACAATTCAAGCATGCATATCCGTGGGTTGTTCCATGTATTTTCTGATGCGTGCACAGATGCGTGCACACCAAAGGCTATTTGAGGCGCTACAAAAATATGCACTGGATACACGGCATTTTTTTTTTTTTGTAGCGGTCTTGCGCCAGGTAGCGTGCACATACGCAAATGCATTTATGGATCTGTCCTTTTTATTTCTTTTCGGGTACTATGTGCTTCGTGAACGTCGGCGTCGCAGGCAGCTGATTCGTGCAATGTCGTCTGCTTTTGTTGGAGAAGGGGCGCTTTCTAAATTATTTCGGCTTGTATTCCCGCACAACTCGTCAGCGTAATATTTCTATTAATATAAGAATTGTGAATTAAAAAAAAATGTGGTAATTGTTGTATACTTATTTTACGGTTGTTGTTTAAATTAAGCCGTGTAGCGAACTACTGTATATGTTAATTTTGTTCTTCAGAAAAAATTCCGCCGCCGCTCCCAGGTAGCGCCACATGTTTATTTGAAACTGCAGTGCACGAGGCCCATAGTGAGTAGAGTGTGGTTGCCGACCGAGTATGTGTCTACAGGGGTGTTGGCATCGGAGAAGTAGGCAGGAAGTTTCTATGTCGCCTGAATTTAGGGCCGCACCAAGTGAGGCGTTCGAGATCTGCTGGGGAGAATATCTGGCAATAGGGGCTTTGGTTGCCATTGTGGTGTTGTACTACTCGAAGATAGTTTCGGATGCGTAAAAGGCCGTACGGCTGAGAGGCTTGGCCAATCGTTTTTGCTATTGGAATTAGCCGAAACGTGTTTTGCTAGTCGCGTAATTGCTATTTCTGTAGTTAGACGCTGGAATGAATCCTGTATGCCGCAAAATATGTCTCTAACACTCGTGTTCAAGTCCATAGACACAACCCATTCGCTGTGTACGCATTCAGTCAGCTATAAATCATTCAGCTGCGGTGGTCCGGAATAATAAAGCAAAAACTTTGGTTGCGCGGACCCTTCCTGCTCATCTCGCATTCTGTCGGCACCTGGTTCGATTCCCGCACAGCACCAGATTTACCTGATTTTCTTTTCATTTCAATTAGTTGCTTTGGGTATAGGAGCATCGCTGAGACAGTTGGCATCATTCGGAGCACTCCTTCGGCTTTTTGTTTATTCCTTGAGCGGTACTGGGCCATTTTGCGTGCCATCTGTCGGGCACATTGCTTGCCAGGGACGCCGGGTTTCCCGCCTACAAAGTTAACTAGTGCTTTTCGAATAAACTGAAACACATCCCTCCTTCTCCGGCCGTGTACCTCAAACGGGTGTACATATCTCTGCCCTGCTCATTTAGGGGCGAAGCTCCTCTTGCTCGGGCCCTGTCCCGTCCTTCGTTGCTGCCATACACGGCGGAATGATGATGATTGTGGCAGGATCCCCCTAGGGATTGGCCAACCAAAGATTGGCCGAAGAGGCCAAAACGTTCAACGGGTTCGTTGCTACCCAACAAGAGGGAGAGGAGGAAGAAGAGGTTGTCGTTCGTTGCCTGCGAGCTCAAGACACGCACCGCGGGTACGCGACACAAGACGCTCTACAGAAGGCGACGGCCAAGGTGGCTAAAATGTCACACACCGAATTCGCCAACTTACCCATGGAGGTTATTATCGTTCCAAACAAGCCCTACATAACCACCACAAACATCGACGTCGTCGACGGGCTTGTCAACGGAGCGGTGGTAAGCTTGACGTGTCCAGTCTTTATATGATGTGCGGGCCAATGTTTCACGGTTTTACCGTTAAGCATTTTAGCTTCGCCCCTCTCATCATCATCCACTTCGTGGAGATGGCGGGAGTTTTTTTCCCCCTTATGATATGTTTACTCATGACGTGCAGTAGAATGCATTGCAATCATCAGCTTTCTTTTCGCTCACTCGTCCACACCCCTTTGCTGATTGGAATGAACATTCAACGCTTTGTTCATATATTTTGTGTACGCATGAAGTCCAGGGGCGGGAAGGGGGGGTCAAAATAATAGCGCCTCATTGTACCTATATAGTACCTGAAGTGGCAGCAGCAGTAGAAAAATGAAAGCCACTGCCAGACCAATCTCTAGACTAGTCTGTTGTAAAAAAGCTGCCACAGGCCCACGAAAACTTGTAGCACCTTTTTGCATGCGGTGCATTAACCTTAGGATTGTCCAGCCAATAAGTTACTCGAGAAATTCCAATTGTTGTCTAGTGTTACCTAGATCGAATCGTTGCGTATAGCTGTACCTTACGGACACAAGACAAAAATAAACGTGCAGGACTGCCTACGAGAGAGAATAAACGTTTTTTTTATTCAGAACAAAATAATTGGATTCTTCGGAGTGGCTTCCTCAGCCCAGGATACCTTGAGGTCGGGCCTCGTGAAAAGCCCTCTCGAGCTACTCACGCTGATCCTCGAGGATTGAGCTGGCCAATGCTCTCTCCCAAAGGTCATGGGTGGGTAGGGATTGGGACATGCATTACATTAGAAATGCTCGATTCCTTTTCTGCTTATTAACTGGCTTCCACAATCGGGCGGTTGTCTTTCGCGTGTTATGCCCTTGAGGACTTTTTCGTAAAAAAAAAACGCAATTTTCTTTGTTTTTTACTGCCTCACACAGAAAACAGCAGTTACAGCCAGCAGCGCAGAAAGAAGCGAAGCCCGTAATTTAATACTGTTTGCTACCATTTGAAGACAGTGAGTCCGTATTGATTAAGGTTACACCGGCTGTTTTTAGGATGGAGACTGCTGTGGAGCGGCGTCGTTGCTGTTACCTTGGCTGCCGTGGGAGCGATGAGCACGCGACCCGCTTCCGCCGGTCTGCATCGACGCGCAATGGCGCGACCCCGTCGGCGCGGAGCAATACAAACGACCCACCTTCTCATCTTCCCGCCGGCTGAAAGAAGAGATCACCGCGGATGACCACGAGAGACGTTGCTTCCCAGCGCCGCCATCGATATTACGCGAAACCTCGGGGCCTATTCTAAGCGTATGTTCTCGACAAGCCACTTGCATTGTTGCCCATATAGGCCTTATCCAGGGTGGCCTGATTGCGTCCTGTTCACCGGCAATGGTTATTAATACTGGCTAATCACCAGCTCGGCATTCCCCCAGTTAGATCAGCTCGATGACTTGGTATTTTGAGCCTTCCTCTTTATTAGGGGACGCCTTTAGCATTTGCGTATGACTGCACCGCACTCTGGCATCGAAGGAGGAAGAACACTTTCATTACATTCTATTTTGACCCAAGTAGCTCGATGAATAAACGAATGAAACTTTATTTGAGATTTCCGGGGCTTCGTAGCCTAGTTGTGGAAGAGGAAAAACAAAAGGGGAGTAGGATGGCCGTAACCGTGGTCCTGGGAGGTATGCCTCCCGCACGAACTCCCACAAAGAAAGGAGCGTGCTTGATGCAGAAGGGGTTGCTAAACAGCGCCTGCGAGGAGGGTAGTGTGACGGTGAGCATTGGTCGTGTTAGGTGGCCTCCATGACGTCCCCATGGCGCAGCCATTATAGGAGCAGACCGGCCGCCTTGCAACAACGAAAGCTTGTGTGTTTGTGTTCTCACAAATCCGCAGTTTTATGTAGACACCGCAACATTTCGTTTCCGATAGGTACAAGCTCGACGGTGCCTGTATGCGCCCACCGCCATCTAGCATTTCACTTGCAACACTCGTTCTTTTCTTTTGAACAACTGCTGAAGCATCTCCACTCTTCGACGTGCTCGTTTTGCGCTGATGTCCCAGTGTAGATTCTATTTTTCACTCTAATCGCATGCGGGGCCTCGTCCTTCGCCGCTGATTGGTTGTTTTCGGCCGTTGTAGGGAAGCACACCTGCTATTATTTCTTAGAGGGATGTACCTATATCGGAACGGAATATCGCTTTGCCACCGGGAGTGAAGCCAAAGTGACAGTGAGGGCGGAGAAGACACCCTTCAAAGAAGAAGATGGCCGGCTGCGAAAGGCTGCTGCGCTACGCGGCGTTTTGTGTGCAAGTGCTGTAAATAGTCCACGGAATTCACAAAACTGTCATCACGTTTGCACCTTGCAGCAGAATTGTGATAGCAGCATGCCCACCGTTATTGAAATACAGGTGGTACAGATACCTTTAAAGGCACGATGAAGACACACTACGTAGGATTCATTCCAAAGATTCCTACGCCAGAACAACAATGCTGCCAATCGAAGGAAAGACATTATGCTATTAAGCTATGTAACATGAATATATTATACGAAGGAGAGGGAGCCCAATAGTACCTCATCGCAATGTTCCCCCCTCCTCAACGTGACTGGCTTTTGTCGTTTCCGGCCGCCGACAGAATCACCGCCCAATAAACGTCACTGCGCAGTTGTGACAATGCCCTCAGTGCCATTTGATTGCGCCGCTTGCTCGCTATTGGGGATTTGAAACACTAATTACGATGTATTTGGTTCTTCCCAAATGGCGCCACTGCCGATGATGTCTGGAAGGGGATTTGGAATGTTTGGCATCATTAATTAGCGATATTTAGTATAGAAAACAACGTACTTCTGGTTCAGAGGGGAGCAGACCGAGTTACTGAAGACCAGTTATTTCAAATAAAACAAAATTGTATGTTTTCTTTATGGGTTACCTAATTCTTACTAGCTCGGAACCGGAATCACAAGCCACATTTATTCAGTAAATAAAATACAGCGAATAGTGAGAAAAAAATAAAAGGGCTAGCACTCAGAGAGGCTTTTTTTGTTTCCCGACATCATTGTAGTATTGGCCAATGCAGCAGAGGTTGAAGGTTTAATTACGGCGAGTTCACTTACAACAACTAACACAACTGCCCAGTGTGCTGTAATTGTGGTTGAATGACTTCGGGACGTTCAAAACCGTATTACACAATTTACCGCAGGCGCAAAATGCCGAGCTCAAATTTCATTTGTAGCACCGGGAAAGTTGTTGCGAAGAGTTTCCTTGGTAAAAGTTTTAATCAAAAACAAAGACTCCTAGGGGTCAAATGAGCCACTTCGATCTCTTCGAAGGTTGTACAAGGAGATCGCCACGGGTTGGGGAGGTTTGACAGTTTATGTGAAGAGAAACAAGGAATAGAGAATATGGTAAGCGCATCTTAAGGCATCACTCGAATGGTGGCGACGAGCGAACGAAACTCGCACACTTCCGGGTGCACTGCGTACCCGTCCTAACAGGCAGACCGGATCGGTGCAGGTTTCTGATTCCAGGTCACTCACACTTCACATCAGGCTTCTTTCCCTGTGAATTTGTGTTCTGGGCTTCATATGTGGCGGCGTAGTAGTGGTAAAGTTCTTTGGAAATGTTCTTAGAGCCGGAGCACAGTGTGGCTTACCTCGTAAAATCACGTCTATCCGTGCGAAGACTGCCACTTAGTGTCACGGAGGACAGCATGCGCAGTGAGCAAGAAAGATGGCTGCTAGAAAGCCTCGGGACATTGAGCATGCCATAGGCACACAATTTCATTCGGGGAAAAAGTCAAAGGAGCGAAGACGTTGCTGAAGCTGCTGACGAACGACGGCCGCAAAAATGGACGGGTGAAGTAATGTCCTAAACCAGGCAACAGAATCTTGTTCCCTGAAGTGTTGAAGTTTCTACAGTGCGTCGACTACTCCAAAGAGCGCAGTGATCATTCACGTAGACGTACTGTTCTTTGGATGCTGAATGATCGACTTTCTGCGGTCTCGTTGTCCGGAAGCGTGCTGCTAACGAGGCCTCAGGGAGGTGCGCGGTCGGGAAGCCTGTGAAACGGAGACGCAACAGGGGAGAGAGAGAGAGAGAGAGAGAGAGACAACTTTATTACGCAATAATGCGAGAGTGGTTCAACAGGGGACCTATATCCGTCCTTCGCTGTAATTGAAACATCGGTCCACATCTCAATACCCAGCAAGATGCAACAACCGAGGCCTTGGAAACACGGTGCCCACTGCGCGCCCTTCTCTGGTATTTATCTATGCAGTCAAAAAGATACTGCTGGAGTACTGCACCCGGAACTCCACGTAAGGTCGCGAGGGCCCATTGTTTGGACGTTCACAGACCCAGATACCAACATTTTATTGTAATATTTTTCTTTTATTGCCTTTAGCACTCCCCGATCTCGGCCAGATGTGGTGACCCGCTCTTCCACCCTCGACCCCCCTCTATGACAACAAACTGTGGCCGGACAAAAATGCGCATTACATTGACCTGAAAGCAACTGATCGCGTGCATATAGACCCACTCTGCGCGTAATGCATCGCTGATTTGCGGGCCCTCAAAGCAAGCTCCTTGGGGACCAGGAAACGGAAGCCAGAAGAACTCCGATGACACGTAGGGACTACTTTTTTATGAAGTGAGTGCGAAATAATTGGTGTCCTACTGCCGAATAGTATGCCGGTATGGCGGGTTCCGCCATACGCCACGCACGCGCTGGTGACCGCTGCGCCGCTGGATGAGGCACGGGTGTAGTGGGAAGCTCGGAAGGAGGGGGTTCAAATGTTGCGATCATTTGTCCTTTCATTATAAGCATGGTCATTGTCACCATTATCACGATCATCTTCGGCGCCAACGGAATTTTTTCTTTACGTATTTTTTTGTTTCCTGTACAGCGTGTCCGATCGTAAGCCAGCCGATCGTCCTTATCAGACCTACATTGACGTCAAACGTTTGATTTATATAAACATGAGCCTAAAGGCGCGCAAAGCAACGTCAAACTTCTAAGCCTTCCGTGCTTGAGCTTCGTTACAAGCGGCGGCCGGCCCTGCCACCCTGGGTAGTGCAATAGCAGACGGCCCATGGATGTTTGCATTGACACGCATGCGCGCTGCCACATTAAATTAAAAGGGTTGTGAAAACAATTTGTAAAAAAGAAGTGTTTTGTGGCTTTTTAGCGTTGTGAACCCTTCACATCCAAATTACGAATAGCTGTGTCGTTGCGCGATATCTGCAAATAGGTAAAAAAAATGTAGTTACGGTTTCTCCGGGGCTTTCCATCTCAAGTTGTGACATGAGTCGCGTCAAGAGGCCAATCAAAGCTCCCCCTCTCTGCATGACATGTCGAGCGTGCAGATGGCTTGCAAAAGCCCAGATACAGCTACACCATCGTCGCCATGATAACATTCGCCCGCAACTGAACTGGCGATGTCTGACGTCTTACACAACGGGTCAACATGATCGAACTTCCGGACAAGAACTCCTGCGTTGCCGAGCAAGTGGCATAGGCACAAGAAACCAACAAACAAGTAAACAAGTAACCAGTAAACTCGGTTTTTCTTCACCTGTTTTCACTGCTTCGCTCCCGTGTAAACTGTCGTTGTGCTAGCCGATGTTCTTGATCAAGCTTGCCGATCATACAACTTCTAATGGCAGTAAAACGAGCGTGAACGTGCTGACCTGACTAGGCAAATTAGCTACTGCGTATAACTGGAGTTTACTGCATGAACACGTTTATTGGAGGAACATCGAGTAGTGGGAAATTGAAATGAACCCGTTTTTCCATCGCCAATTGTAAAAATAACGAGCGAGAAACGTGCTACTGTAAGTCACGGGTTTCCACCTCCACGGCGATTGATTCCTGTCCTGCAATATATAATGCTCTCAACTCTGCGTAGTCGCTTGAATCGGCTCACCTACAGTAATAGTGTGCAACAGGAAGTAGGCGGTTAAACCTCTGGTGGATTATAATTTATAAAAACTACGGCCTAGCGCTCAACTACAAAAAATATGCAGAAATTCTGAGAATTGTCTACTAATGCGTAGCGTTTTTATGCCGCTTGTCGAGAGTGTGAGTAGTGAAATACGTTGCATCATTTGATTGTTTCTAAGTTTTATCTTCTTTTTTTCGCCAATAATGTAAATACATACCATTATAGCGATGAATTACCTTTACTTCGCTAATTATGTTTTTTTCTTTTTTGCGAAGATGCAAGGCGTACTCCAGAGTTGATCCGCTGACGCTACTTTTTTGCGTATTTCCAATGTTCATTTGTGGACTTTTCTTTTTTATCCTTCGGTTTTTGGGGGAGATGCGTAAGATAAACATTGTTATTTTGTCACATCGTTTAGGGGATTTTTTTTTCTATTTTTCTTAATTTTTGCTTTTTCAAAATTTCGTCCGACCAATTATCTCCACTTACGCTTTAGCAATGATTGCAACTGTTACTTTCGCAAAATATGCATTTTTGTGGAAATACAAAGCGTTACATGGTCCTGGCTGTGGGGTAATCGGCAAAGAATGCTACGCATTAACGCGAACCGTGCTGTATGCTGCATTTTCCAGCGCCATCGCTGTTTACGGCTGCGCCCGAGTGGCTAAGATACCCGACTCACACGCAGGAAGGCCCGACAGCCGCAAGTTCTAAACGCATGCAAAGGAAGTCTTTTTTACCTGAGCAGGCCTACTCCCTCTAATGCGACAGAGGTAAGATTCCGAAGCGAATTTGGCAATAGAATGTCAATACCAACTGCAAAACTGTGTGCAAATAGCAAGTACGTCCAAGTCCTGCTAGTATGGCTTCCAAAGGACCGAAGCAGACAAGTCGCTGGTAACGTGGAAAGAAAACTGTATATTGCAATGATTACAGGATCTATTATTTAAAAAAAATATGTGTTTTACAGGTGTAAAAGATAATGTACACAATTGGCGCTTAACTCTCGAATGTTCTTGCACGTCGTCATTGGTAGTTTCGTTGCCGACCGACAGTGCCGCATGGTCTATTAATATGCACACCAGAGCGACATTTCAAGGTCGTATTACAGCTCCATCGCGTTTTTTTTTATTTTACAAAGCCACAGTGAAAATATGTTCTGTTTTTTTTGGTATACACTTAAACATCGAGTCTCAGGTATAAATGACTCCAACCACCGTCTCAGACCAACTTTTCCCTTCGTAGGGAAGCCCGCTTGAATTTTTTGTTCAACATTCTCTTTGGGCGTTGGTTTCTTGCAATTTACTGCGTATTTTTATTTTTGTGTGTTATCACCCACTGTTCTCTCCGAAATCTCCCACAATCCCCCCACAATGCTGTAATCATCCCCGTCTGGCGTAGCAAGAGCTGCCGCTATAGCAGGGCAGGCCTCTCCAGTTTACATTAAAGAGCGCTCTTGCTCTCCTGTCTCTCTCCCCATCATTTTCAGAACATATTCGGAAGATGATCATACAATACACGGAGACTCGCGATACATTTGCGAAGAGAAGCTTACGGTGCTTATTGTATCGTGCACTCCGACTTTATTTAAATTCCTGGAAATAAATGATCACATAAGCAGGGTAATCGCGACGCGAACGAGCTCAATATATGCTTGCTATTGTTTGCGGTTGTCAAGGGATTCTCGTGATTTTCGCATTCCTCTGAGTGTGCGCTTGCGAGTTTTTCTTTGGGCCCAAGTTCGATACGAGCGGAGTGAGGTATGACGCGCAAAATTTAAAACATGCGACGAAGCCAGGCAACCACCTTAAGTAAACAAGGAGAAGGAACGAAGAATGCCGTGCACAACAGATGGGAAATATAGATTCTATTGACCGCCCGCAAGCTCTGCATCACAACAGTTTGGAAGCGCTGCACGTTACCAACAAAACAGGGCAGTCCTGAAACAGCTGGTCACTTAAACATACGGTCAGAACGTGTAATTAAATTGTTGTTTCAGCAGCACGACAGCGTCATGTGTTTTTATTTGTGAACTGCGAAGTCGAACCCCTGTGAAGTTTTTGTGTTTATTAACTCCGTTCACCTTTACCAGAACATTCGTTTTCTTAGTGTGTTTGCACAAGCCCATTCCTCCGTGCGCCTCTCTTCCTATCGTTTTCTGTCTCCCGCCGTCCCTCCCAACACGAGAGAAGAAAACAGACCTTTCTAAATTTGCGGGCACTGATTGCAAACTCTTGCGCCGCCTTCCGGCCACCTGTGACCATTTCGCATAATACATCAACGGGAAGCTGAACTCGAGTACCACGGAAAGAAAAATATAAAGTGACCATCAAAGCGTACGCCATAAAGAAGGAAAAAAAAAAACGGCTCAATAGAACGTAATACAGGCAGTATTTTATTCGAGACGAGAAGCCAAAAAAAAAGTCCACGCGTCTCCTTCGCGCCTTCCATCTGCGGGAGCCGTGACTTTTAACGAACCAAGCCCGACTTGCATGCAGACCGGCTTCTCATTGCTCGCTAAGCTCGGCCTCATTTTCTGGTTGCATAGAACCCGCGGGCCTGTTTGTTGTTGCAGAAGCCGACGTCATTAGAGGCTTCCCGAACAGCAAACCCTCGAAGGAGCAAAACATAGCGCGCGGTGGGCTGTAGAAGCCGTCACGCGGCGCGGAACAGAGAGGTTCCCATTGGCTCCGTTTTTTGGAGCGGGATACTACGCTGCTGAGAGTTGCAAGACGTGATGTTTGGGCCATACGGTGCGGCGGCCGGGTGGCTGGCTCGAAACGAACAGCCGGGGCTAGATTTATTGGGGTCTCGTGGATTACGTTGTTCAGCAAATACTTGTTATACGCCTCTTTGGAAAATCACCACTACTTTAGCCCCTCCTGCAGTTGCGGCGTTTGAATTCGTTCTCGGGGCATTCTTTCCCCGACGTTCTCATTGCGATGCATGGTATCTCGAAATCGTGGACCGCGCATCGTTTCACACATCAGCTTTGATGCGGTACGGAGCGCTGTGACCCGTCCGCCGTTGGGTCACGCTACTGAAGCTGTTTACTGCAGGTACCGCAGCCGCACCAAAACTGAGAGCTCGTCGTATTTGGTGTGGTTTATTAAGAGCCAAAAAGACTCCCGTGTGTACTGAATTTCCCGCATGGTTAAGTCCTCAAGTCGCCTACATTAATCTGCAGTGCTCCACTTCATGAATGGAGCGTTTCGGGATAACGAACAGGGCAAACAGAAAGAGAGGAACACAAAACGAAGCGCAGACTAAAAATCTCATTTTTTTTATTGCAGGAATAATACATCGGGTATGCCGGTGAAAGAGAGCGAGCGACAGAGCAACGGAAACCAATACAATGGAAAGAGACAGTGGCATACCCAGTGGGGGGGGGGGGGGGGGAGGAAGAGGAGGCCCCCCCCAGCAAAATATTTGAGAAGACGGTGATTTTAAATGCTGAGCCTCCATTATATAAACCTTAATTATATACACTTGCTGTTTTCAATTTTGAATTTGGCTTCTCTTCTCTCGTCCTGCCCATGCTCATGCTTTTCATACTTATTCTGTGATAGAAACCTTATGTTACCTTTATGTGTGTCGTGTGCTAAAAAGCTTCGGTGGTCATCTACCTTCACTGTGTCGAATAGCTCGTGATTTTTATGCACTAGCTCATCACCTTCATTCTTGTATTTTGTTTCGGCTGTTGCGGCGCCGAAACAGTTGCGGATCATGCGGTGTCGACGGAACCACTGCAAATAAATTTTGCTCATTTTGTTTCCCGGCGGCGCCTGATGTAACTGCTGTTCCTATCGACGAAAATCAGTTTATCCGCACGTGTTAAGAAGGATTTCGCTTGCTGAGATCTGTTGTTACTTTACCAAGATGGAAACATGTGGGTGTCCCCATTCCTACTTTCGGCGAAAGCAATGAAGCTGTGTGGACATTGAATGCAGCCGCCGAACGGTAACAAATCTTGCCTGCCTTACTTGGGCCCATTCGGCTGACAGTTCGCTTTCTGGAGTGGAGGGACCCGCGCTTCAGTGGGGTTCGGTTTCCCCGTCCGTTGGACAGGGGCATCCTGACGGGTGCCGAGCCCACACCTGTGACCTGTAGCTGAGCCATGACTGCTTCTTCCCGCGTATTTCTCCTGTCTCGTGCCTACTTTAACCAGCTCTCATCCTGCACATAGCAGCGTATTGCGAGTGGGGAAGTCGAATTTCGACCTCTCCACTCGCAATAAACGGCTGTACTCCGGAGTCTCTCTAGTCTCCTGGAGGCCCCGCCGCTTGCAATGCCCAGTGGTACGATCGGCGTGCGGTGTTGCAAAATCTGTCCTCGATATTATTTAATTCGACCACCCAATCCTTCCGTCGTCCGGGTGCCCAGTCTCGTCGACGGGATACAACCCGGCGTATACACAATGACGCGACGGCGACCCATGCATGGTGCTTACAGACATAGGTCGCTTTATGTGATTTCGCGGCCAGCCAAGCGCCCACCAAAGGCTGCCTTAATGACCAACAGAATTTTGCGGAGATGTTGACAAAGGCGTCGCTCAGCGCCCGCCTTTCAGTGACAGGCTGAGTGTTCCTGTGTTGTTCGGTGGCGTGGCGCTCATTGTGGGACCCTCTGCGGCATGTCCGAGACGCCGCTCTCCAACGAGCCGGCCAACGATGGGTTACCAGAGGGATCCCAAGCGTCCTCCTGACTCTTCTGCCGCTGTGGTCCGGATGGCTTCGACCTTAGGCATATTGCCTCTCTGTAGCCAACATGATGTGGCAGAGGTAAACGTGCCGTCTCTCTGTGGTTGTGTGGGCGTCTATATCAGCCCACAGATTTTTGTGATTGGTGCAGTTTTGAACAACGCGGAGAAAAAGAGTGAAATGGAACGAACCCACCTTGCTTAGTTAGTCTCGCGCACGCAGGGCTGCACTGCACTGTTCACTCAGTCTCAAACTATTTAAATTTATGTGCACAGTCTCTTTCAGAAATTCGCTCTACTCGGTACCAACGTTTGCCCCAACTAGGGAACAAAGACGCCATCACCGGACACGCTAGCAGATCCGTAACACCGTCCACAAGACCTGGCCGAGGAGCCGCTACCAGGGAGATCACAATAGAGCCAGCGATAGCCGTGGTAACATGGATGAGGGGTCAGGCAAAAGAAAATTTCTCTATGTGTGGTTGCGGCGGGGCCCGGAGGCAAAGACATCGGCTGCTGAAGCGGAAAAGGCAACTGCTGATAAGGAAAACCTGTCAGAAGTCTTAGAAAGCAGTGGGCGAGTATCAATGGACCACCTCGAACTATCTGCGTAGAAGACCCACATGCACGAGGTAGCCATTTTTGTCTTTACCTTGTCTTGGCGGAACGGGAGAAAAATTCCTTATAATTTTTGGCCGCGTGCACTGTAAACTGCCAATCAGGACTATAATTTATTGTGTTCGCTGGTGAAAGCCGTGATTCCTTTGTTTACCTTTCGTTGAACAAATCTCTAGTTCAGTGGTGGCGTGGTTTGGTATGAGACATTTAGAGAACACGGCGTATCACCAAAGTAAATGGCAGTCGATTTGCTTC